>NC_056744.1:990760575-990820575 GCF_019279795.1 Protopterus annectens
TATTAGTCTAAGGGGTGAGTGTCTTTTCCTAAAGTATCTAGTGGCATTGTTCTAAGTACATTCCAGTTATATTGTTTTAATGTTTCATTGAAAATACATTTGCTGAAATTGGTTGTATTTTGTACTTGATTATAGATAACGTGTTTATCTAGGTTATGGTGAGCTCTAATAGCATATGTTGGCATGTGGTCACTTATGCTATCTGAGAGGCAGCCTACCTTTGTCAATTTGTCTGATTTGTTTGTAAGAATCCAGTCTAATGCTGAGTGTCTTCCTAAAGTTTTATTGATTCTAGTAGGCATGGTTATTACTTGTCTGAAGTTGAACAGGTTTGTGGATTCAGTGAGGTAGTGGAATTTATGAGTTACTAGTCTATATTTAAGTCTGCAAGTATTATAGTTTCATGAATAATTTGTTAGGATATCCAGTACATGATGCTTACAGCAGTAACAGTGGGCATGATTCACGAAGGCTTGCACAGAGTCTAAGAATAGAGTAAGACTCCATGCAGCCAACATGTCTGCCAAGTGATCCAGGAACAGCCGGCAGGGGCGTGCAAGAGAGCTCCTAAAACGACTCATGCATGGACAGTGATAGTATATGCAAATTACCTCATTTGCTACTGAAAGCTATGCAAATGAGGTAAATTTGCGATCCAGGAAACACTAAACTGTCGGAGTAAGAGTAGTGTTATTTGTAGAAATGTACTCAGTTGGCAACTGAGTACCATTCTGCAAATAGCAAAACAGAGCCATGACAGCTCCAAATAAAGGATGCATCCAGTTGATGAAGCATGCCAATGGCCAAATATATGGCCTTTGCCATTTTTATGTGTTGCAAAATAATAAAAAATATTTTTTTATTTTTTCCTCGATCTCCGATGATTAAGCGTAGCACAGCATCGCGCAAATGTGCGGCGTACTAAAATCAGAAAATCACAATTTAAAAGCCACAAATATGGATTTAATTCAAAATATTCATCTGCCATGCGAGTGAATGGCAGGCTGAAGACAAAATGGCTACTGAGTAGTGGTTGCTAAGGGGGGAATCTCAGTCTGAGAGATGTAACCAAGCATTAGTAGGCAATCCTCTGCAAATGAGGATAAGGATAGTGAATCCCAGTTTTTCTTGCTATGTCAACCATGTCCCTAGAGTGTAAGAGTAGGATAAGGGGAGTAACAGAGTAGAAGATGGGTGACATCATGAGGGGGTATGTATCAAAAAGATTGTAAACTCATTGGAGCAGAGCGGCATGTGTTTGCTGTGAGTTACTCAGGACTAAAAGAGGTGTGTCTACAGTTGTCTAAACTGAAACCCAGAAACCGAAGGTGTACGCCATGGCTATCACTAAAGTTTCTTGCAAAGCTGCTTTCACTGTGTGCGCACGTGTGCGCATGTGTAAACCCGTCTAAGCCTGTGTGCACGTGTGTGCACCCGTGTAAGCCTGTGTAAGGCCGTCTAAGCCTGTATACACGAATGTGCACCAGCCTAAGCCTGTGTAAGCTTGTGTAAGCCTGTGTAAGCTTGTGTGCACACGTGTGCGCTTGTGTGCGCATGCTTGTGCTTGTTTGCATGGCGCTGCCCCCTATGGAAACAGAAAGGGAAAAGGAAGGAAAAGAAGTAGTAGGACATTAACCAAGGAGAACTAGCAGAGCTGCCAGGTGAAATCAATCAGAATCAGCCAATTACACAGGCAGTACAGTAGCCCAGCCCAGCACTTAAAACTCAGCAAACAACATTCCCTCATGTTTTTCACAGAAACACTGCAACACTGCAGTCAACAAAGAGAAGTGAAAACTTAAAAAGCTTAAACTGAGACATAAAAATGTTAGGAGCTGCCATTGCTGTTATAAGGCAACATGTGCAAGATGCTGATGGTGGTGTCATTGCGGAAGCTGCTGAGCAACCTGCAGTGAGGAGATGAAGAAGAGTGTACAGACCCAGGGTAACCTACCAGGGGCTACATGAGCTGGAGATAGTAGAGCACTATACAGTGGACAGAGAGCTCCTGCAGCAAATTGTTGAGCTGTGCAGGCCATGCCTCACACACAGAACCAACAGAGGGGAACCCATTCCAGTGGAAACCAAGGTATGTGTTGGCCTAAGAATACTAGCAACAGGTACCTTCCAGAGACCAACTGGTGATATGATGGGGATTTCACAGGCATCAGCATCAAGGGTACTGCACCAGTTCATGAATGCCATGTCAGCACATGTCGGTGATCATGTATATTTCCCCAATTCCCGTGAGGTATTGGCCAGCAATATGCGTCTCTTCCAGCAAATAGCGGAATACCCTGAGGTAGTGGGTGCAATTGACTGCATGCACATACACATCAAAACACCAGCTGGTGAGTGGGGTAGGGCCTACATCAACCGCAAGGGCTTCCACTCCATCAACTGCCAGGTCATGTGCGATGCCCAGGGCATAATACTGAATGTGTGTGCTGGCTGCCCTGGAAGCTACTACGATTCCCATATCTGGCATCTGTCGCAGCTGTGCCAGACATTTGCAAATGGGGACATCCCTGACGGTCACCTAGTAGGGGATGCTGGATACGCACTGGAGCCTTGGCTGATGACACCCATCAGAAATTCACACACACACCTGAACAAGAACTCCATAATGAGGCACACGCACAAACACGAAATGTAATTGAGCATGTGTATGGGATGCTCAAGTCATGGTTCCAGTGCCTGGACACATCTGGTGGAGCCTTGCAGTACTCACCAACTACATGTACCCAAATTGTCATGATATGTGCCATGCTACACAATATGATCCTGCGAAAACAGCTGCAGCAGGAACAGTATGGGGCAGGGCTAAACAGCCCCCCACCATTGCCAAGGCCTCCGCAGGCACAGCGTGACTCAGAGGAGGAACAACCTGAGCCTGCCCCAGTAGGCAGAAGGAGGCGTGCCCAGTATGCCTTGGCCTTGGCAAAGAGGCAACGCATAGCACATACACTGGCTCAATAGGAACCCTGGAAATGATACCTCTCTCTGACTCACACATAAAATAAAAGGGATGCCTAACTTGACACTACCTGTTTCCAAACATGTATAGGCAGTGTAGTATGAGCATCCAATGTAGGCAGCTCTGCAGCACCACCTGAGGCATGATTGCCATGTTTTAAGTAATATAAAGCAGTGCTAAGCAGCTTTCACCAATATCTAGTATATATAAACAAAATTGCTCGTGCAATGTTGGGCAAGGTCAGGGAAAGTTGAGCAAAGTCAGTTAAACATGCTCATATCTGCTTTACTGTTCCTTAAGCAGTCTGGTCTGGCCAGCATGAAAATAAAAAAGCAGTGACAGGGCTTGAACCCAGGATACTGTGCACTATAGTCACAGTACTGAACCACTAAGCCATGATAGCATTACAGTGGCACAGACACAGCAGGACAATTGTACACTAATGCAACCACAAAGCAATGCTGTATCATGCCCCTAAAGAGGCAAATGGGTAACCTCACCCACACACATATGCAGACAGAGAACATCAGGCCAGGCATTGTGATGTGGGTTGTGTAGGCTATGAAGTCGCAAGCTAATATACGTGACAATGGACGCTAAGATCTGTAGTACAGTAGTATGCCTCAAGCCAGTACAATAGGCAACAGTACAGAGTGTAATGGTGTCCTGTACATAGCAGTGCAGGCACAGCAAATGTGTATAAGTGTCAGGTGAAACCCACATCCTATGTACACCCACAGTAACAATCCGGTGTGCCCACAGGTAGACATGTAGAAAGAATAGCTGTCCCCCCTGTATGTAGAAATGTTGGTAAGTCTATGCAAAGTGTCTCATGGAAGCCCTGCAGGCACAGCATGATCCCTGTTGATCTATGACACAAAGGTGAGCCCTGCTGTTAAAATACAACTTGATTTACCATACACATATAGTATAAATGTGTATACTGTGCGTGCTCACACACTCCTGCTATGTGTTCACACAAACTGCCAAGGTCTGTGCATGTAGGTCAAAGGAGGTTGCCACTACTCAGCAGTCATCAGACCTGTCAGAGAGTACCACAACACACTTGCGATGAATTTGACTAGGCACGTTCAGCAGCTAGAAAGACCAATGAAGTACCTTAATGAGAGGATTACTGGCCTCAAATAGTTGCCCCATGCAACAAGAATGAATGTAACCCAAGCTGTACTCTGTTGCATACTGTCTATGCATGAGAGCTCTGCCCAACAGACAGGTCCATGTCATGGTTACACTCAGATTTGTTCTGAGTTATAGCTCAATGGCACTAAATATACAGAGCCAACTAATATTGGCAACATCCTGACAGATAGGATCAGTGTTAACTTTACCCCCCTCTCGCCCATGAAAGAGCACATGTCTATAATGGAAGACTGCAAAGTTGCTGTCATCAGGCTGCACAGGTAAAAAACACTCTCCGAAGCCAGTATCACAGCAGCCATGGGACTAGATAACTTCCCAGCCTGTGTAGTATCTACTTCCCTGAAGTTAACAGTAACATGGAAGGTCTGTGGCTACTGAAGTTTCCAGAGGACTGCAAACTAGGAGCCATCATTGTAAACACTAAAGATGTGGACATCCTACAAAAGGGCCTCACTGAGACAGATGGCTGTTGTCCAAGCCACGTGCTGTAGCTCAATGCCAAAAGGTGCATTATCATCACCTTTGTTAAAATCTCTGTAGCCAAGAACTACAGCATAGGTGGTAGTATACTTCACACTGTAAGTGTGATAAGAGACCCTGGGTCACAGGTGGACAGTGGATACAACTGTGATAAGCACATTCCCACAGTAGTCAGGAAACCCTCTTATGTGGCACACCTCATCACAAAATGTGTCTCATGCATAATAGAAGAGGACATTGTTCCCCTCTACTCACCACTCACTAGAACTATAAAAAAGTACAATGCCACTGTTGCTATGAACCTCACAAGACAACTACAACAACTGGAAAGCCAGCAGCAATACCTCACAAAGAACACATGAACACAAGAACACATGCACACATGCACACATGCACACATGAACACATGCACACTTGAACACATGCACACATGAACACATGCACACATGAACAAATGAACACATGCACACATGAACACATGCACACATGCACATAAATACACTCCTCACTACAGCAGATACCCACACACACCACCAGCAATCCAAAACATACTCAATAGTGGTTGAAGGTGGGTTACAGTATCACAAGGAAAACAGTCATATCACACGTGTCAGCATGCAGAAAATGTGTTGCTCAAGACCATGTAGTGCGAGTGTAGACAGCCCTTGTTAATAACAATATACATGGCTTTGATGCATGTGTATTGTTGTTCAGTGATTGGCCTCACCCTGGAACGCAATGTGTACATGGACACAACATTGCTGTGCAAGTATTAAAAGCTCTGCAATGTCCTGTGCACCATCACTCACAGGTATACATACCAGGGTTGGATGTGTATCTGTGTGTCACATAGATATCCATTTCTGATTACAGTGTCTGTGTCTGTAGCAGATAATTGTGGACACAGGTTTAGCACATGCATGTTATGTATACACACAGGATGAGTGGTGCATGTGTACGTGATGGAATACCATTGCTCAACATGGCCATTGTACAGTGGTTATGGTGAGTGTAGGACATATTGTGGACATGCCAGTGCCAGCCATGACATGGCATGCTACAACATGACTGCAACATTAAACATCACACATACCCAATGTGTGTCATGTGACCTATACACTCAATAGCATTACAAGACATATATGTGTCACTTTGTACAAAAGGTGATTGTTATGCATATTGTGTATAGGTGCATATGTTTGCACACACAGAACATTGAGGTGCATAGCAATGACTATGTGTAGTACTGTGGTCACTGTAACTGGATGGGCTGTAGTACCATGAGCCATCATCATCATGCATCATGTGGTCACTCAAGGCTACTAATGTGTGCCAGACCACCACCTAGCATGCTGTACCTGAACTGCAGTACCGTGACTACATTCACAATTACACAGCCACTTGTTACATGGGTTTGTAAGGTGCCCAAAAGGGAGCATTGCCTAACATGAATGTGTTATGTGTTGAAGAGTGTCGCACAGCCCCATGATAGGCCTCTACCCCTCAGGTATATTATGTGTGCTGTGTGGATGACATGTGGGATACTGAAGTGTGACCTTACAGCGGGTGTCTGGATACGCCATGTGTAGCATGTTAAGGTGTACTGCATATGACAAAGTTGTGTATGTTGTGTACATGTGTATCAACTATGCCTATCCAATGTCCAGTACGGTGTTGCCACAATTGTGTGTGATGCTCTGTGTATTGCATGTGATTGAGGCAGATACTGACATTACTGAGATGTGCATAGTCTCACAGCAAACATGCACAGCATGCATTATGGGTAGGTGTGTTATGTGTACATGGCCTACACATCACCTATGACATGCACATTTCATTAGCAATATTAAATTTATAACACACTCACCAGCATTGATCGGCTGCCTTGCTGTCACACCAGAGGGACCTACAAGAATATGAGACAGTTTGTCAGTGGCCACAACTGTGGCATTGCTACTGTGACTTTGCTAAACTACAGTAGTACAGCAGTCGACAGTCACAGGCGTGCAGATTATATTCCAAATATCAGTACTGCACAACACTAGGCAGCAAAACTGCTAAACAAACAGTACACATCTCACATATGCATAATCTACCAATACAGGTAACAGTAGTCTACAGATAGGGCATGTTACCTGCACGCTCCATGTCAACATGCTGGGTGGCTCCGGCCTCCATGATGACACATGTATGTTGCTGTTCCTGTTGTTGGCCAGGAGCCACCATGCTTATGAGCAGCTCTTCCACTCTGGTGAGGGGGTGATGAATGGCTACCCCATCACCTGTGGTAAGCTGTTGTCTATGGATATCAGACGCACGTCGCCGGACATGTCTAATTAAATCACAGCAGTGATGAAGTACCTGCTCATATGTCCGGTTATGCATGCCTATGTCATTTACCCAACGAACAAGATCTTGGCACAGTGCAGTCCACTCATGCTGGTCCTGGCTGGTTCTAGAGAACAGCAGGGTGTAGTGCTGCACCAGGCTGCTGTGTATTTCCTGTTCCTCTGCAGCTGTATAACACGGGTTTCATTGGTGGGCCATGCCCCTGGAAGACAATTAAACAATATGTGTGAGCAAGTCATGTGGCACACTTAACATTCTAAAGTACAGATATCAATTAACTGCCATATATAGCATCCAACTGGCTGTCAGAGGATACACACTTTCATTACCACATATTAGTGCTCAGGCCACAACTGGCTGACAGTGCCTGGTACGCTCTATATATCAAACCATGTTCTGCACAGCAGCAAAGAGAAGCCAGTATGTAAGACTATACACCAGTACATGGCACACTGTATGTGACACAATGCACCACCTAGCCACAGAAGGTATATATCAAGCTAATGCATAAAGAAAGATGTTATCCATTGCAATGAATGTAAAGTACAGTTACAGTATTACCAGTATACCACCCTAGTTGTTGATGCCAAACCCCTGCCTAACATATGTGCACAGTTGTTAATATAGGTGGCATACTGCTGTACTAGACTATACATGTTGCTAGATACACACGTATACCCTGTAACACTCATATGATTGAGGGCATGGTACAGGCATAATTACACACACATCAGGCATACATGCAACACACAAATGTATGCCAACCCAGATGAACTTTACCTGTGTACCATACAGTACTGTGTGTCACTACTTACAAAACCTTATGCCTGAGGTATGTAATCTGTGAGGACTACAGGGAACACACAAAACAGTATTTCCAAGCAATGTGAACATACACCATACTGTACTGTTTAGGTCTACAGCTTCAGGTAGTACTACAGTTCATATGGGAGTTGGATTCACCAGCAGTACCACTCACTAAGCATACATGTATTGCTTTAGCCTACAATGGGACACCACAGTCGACAACAAGGGACTACGTCACACCGTATGCCATACTACTTTTTCTGCCTAGCAATAGCATACACATCTTTTGCTGGGATCACAGCTAGGACTCAAACTTCCATAACAGACACAATTTCACACTAAGCTATCACACCTTTACAGACCTTGCACACATTCACCAACACATTCACCATCACACTCAGTCAACCTCACATAGCAATTATTGCACTAAGTACATGTGTGTGTGCATCGTGTCATATGTAGGTAATACACTATTGGCCCTAGGGCCTACAGCAGCCTAGCCATATGCTACCCTGGCCTTTGACACACATGTAATTTAATTTAACTTGCCCCTGTCAACCAGAGCCACAGAGGTGATTCCCGGGGTGTATTTCCTATCTCCCAACCAATCATCAGGAGTATTTATGACAACTGCTAATGAGGAGCTTTGTTTGCTGTTGATAGGTGGTTTGTTCCAGAGTATGGCATGTCTCTGAGATAGGAATCTTTCCATCCAGCATGTGCTGTTTAGTGAGCTAACAAGTTTTAGGGCCTAGAGCGTGTAGCTCGGAGGGATTGTGATATGTTTACGTGGAGGATGTCCAATAGCTATGGGTGTGACATAGCTCTGTATGTTAGGCAGAGGTCACCTCTGGGTAGACGGTATGCAACACAGTCTAGCTGTGGTTTTGTGAGTCGGTCTGCATAGGGCATCTGATTGAGGCCGGTATTACTCTTTGTGAGGTATGTCTGCGGCCTTTCCAGTTGCTGTAGTTGTCATATGAGGTACATACCACATGGGGCATTGTACTCTGTAATGGGTTTTAAATGTGATGAGTAGAGGGGAACACTGACCTATATTTCCCTAGATGACACACCTTTTTTGATGACGTGTACCACGTAGACAGATTACATGACTAGTGTGGCACTGTGATTATCAAAGGGGAGCCTACTGTCCACCTGTGTCCCATGTTCCCTTATCACACCTTTGGTGTTAGGTAGTAGACTACCACCTATGTGGTAGTTAATGGGTACAGTGTTTTGGCAAGAAGGGATGGCACTGCAGTGTCAGCACTGAGCTTCAGTCCATGCCTTGGTCACCAGGCACCTGTCGCAGTAAGTATGACCCCGTGTCTCTCTCTCTCTCTATATATAAATATATATATATATATATATATATATATATATATATATATATACACACACACACACACACACACACACACACACACACACACACACACACACACACACACACACACACACACAGACACACACAGACACACACACACATACATATAAACATCCATTGCTGTACATATAGATGTACATATAGGCACATATACAGTCCACTTTTCATGGTGGGAATATCAATTATGCGACAGTTGTGAGATATACAGTTATGTAATAATATTGCACAGTGTTGTGCAGAATGCATTGAAGGTGTCCTCAGCCCATGTAGCTTTAGCAGGCCTCACTGGCTGCAACACTACAAAACTGACAAATCATACCCACAGCGTTTAACCACCACATGTCATATACCAGCACTGCATGCTGTTTTCTTTATCACACACTACAACCTACATAGAAATATGCACATAACAACCTTCAACAACATATATATATCCACCCTTCACAAACAGTTGCAGTATGTCCATTGCCCTATGCACATGTACAGATACATATAGATACGTACTGTTGCCACATATGGATGATTCACAGTATGTAGAGTACTCTTCAAAAACATCTACTACATGCCAGCAAATACATATGTGTTACATACCTTTCCTTTGTATTTCTCTGTTCCGTCTGTTTTTAAAGGAAATTTTTTTTTGGGGGGGGGTTCTCTGTCTGTTGATGTTGCTCTTTCTTTTTCTGTGTCTGTCTGTTTCTGTCTCTTTGTCTTTGTCTGTGTCTCTGTCTCTGTCTCTCTCTTTCTCTCTCTGTTGCTGCAATGATATTATTGCATGTGTGGACAGCAAGTACAGCCTGCTTTTCTAGGTATCTGCACATGTGCATGTGATGGCCTCTGCACCAATTGGTGCCCACCATTTAGTAAGTGCATGCAGCCTGCTGTGTGGTAATTGCAGTACTCACTGTCATAGCAGCCCACTGCTATAAAATGCTAAGTTAGGTAGGCATAGCCCTTTCAGCTTTCCAAACTGAGGCCCATGCTTGTTTGCTGTGGACACCGTTGTGTCACTCAGAAGGTTGGTGTACTTCTTATATCTGAAGCTAGGGTTGTAGCCAGTGATTTGCATGTTGTACTCACACCTGAATGTTGCTGTTTCTAGTACACACTTGTCAGTGTAGAATTTTACTCACCCCTCCAAATGCTAACACAAGATACATGGGAGTATGTACTTTCTTTTCTAATTAGACATTTAACTGACATACAAAAGTAGTTATTGCAATGTATTCTTCTGGCACATGAACTGTTTGTGAACTACTATACTGTAAATATTAATTTACTCACTTCTGAACAGTTTGTGTTTTTTTTTTGTGTTGACATTAGCACAGGTTGCTCAAGACAACTGGACAAATTTCAGTACTGAGTATGCCTACCTACATCCTTGGTAGAGCCTGAATACACAGGTATATTGTACTTTTGGGTAAGGGTGCAGAAGTACAGAGAGCATTATTTATTATTGTGTGATGTTTACCTTGCTGAACATACAGGGTTGCTGTGTACCTGTTAGTCTATCAAGGCAAGCAGTCTGTCTGCGTAGCTCCCACCTGTGGACATATCCAGATGGTAGCCAGAGGTTAGCCTATTATTGTTTGTCTGTGCACCACACCGGTCTTTTCAGCACTGGAACAATGGCATTGTCACAGTTGGTTGCTACCAGTACATGGCTATATCCTTTGATATTTCTGTGTTGTACTCCTACATAAGGGTATGCTTGTGGAACTCCTTCCAAAGCTATTTGGAGAGTGTGTAACAGCAGAAAAGCTTATATGCCTGTGTGTTTCTGCCTCTGCCAGGCCTCTGATACACTCAGGTATATATTTGAACAGCCTCAGGGAAAGGTACATATAAGTGAGGTACACCTGTAATATATTACAGACATTAAGTTGAGACTGTGAATGAATCAGAGTATATGCATTAATACACCTTTTCTGATGTGCATGCAGTGTGAACTATTACTTATTGACATTATTCATTAAGTATAATTCCCCACTTTTCTGCCTAACGTCAGTACTTTTCAGAGGGATTCAGAGGGACACAGCTAACATTTGTTTACGAATCAGGGACATCCCTGAAAAGCAGTCACAGTTGGGAAGTAAGGCCTCTGCCCTATTCAAATATGCCAGTGTTTATCCTGCTCTGATACTGTGTGGGGTTTGTAAAGTGCTACTGTAACATTATTTCCTGCTAGAATGGCTGGTTCTCTTTTCACAGTCATGTCATGCAATTTCACAACAACTGCTGGTAAAGATCCACAGAACAAGATTTGTGTTATGGCATTCCTATTTTCCCTTTACATTCAGTCATTGTAATGCATGATATATTTATTACAGCACCGACTTGTTGTATGTCTACTGTGGCTTAGTGGTACTTCATGCAGTGTAGTGTGTCCAAGGTCCGGGGTTCGAGACTGACAGAGGTGTTTTATTTTGCTGCTCAGCAGAACAAGGGCCCTGCCATGTAGAATGACTAAGGCACTTTTAAGCAGTTGTAAGCGGGTTTGCGTGGGTTTGAGTGACGCTTAGCTAAGCACACACAAGCGCACACTCGTGCACCCCCGCTAACTATTGCTTAAAATGCTTAATCCCGCTAACCCCCGCGCTAATTTCTTTGAAAGAAAGAAAATGGGGAGATAGGAAATTGGTGAAAAAGGGGGCACAAAGAGGGAAAGACAGTAGGGAAACCAGCTCGGGATGTGCAGGATGGGTGTAGGGAAGGTCTGTAGCTGCCCATTTCTTTACCAGCAACAGCTGTGCATATGTTAGAAATTTGGAGTGAAATTTGAAACCTTCCACCCCTGAGAGAGGGGTGAGGATAACAAAGTATGTTGTACTGCCAATTATAATTATCAGTTTACATGTCCAGCGGACATGTGTGAGAAATGAGCAGCTATGTATGGGGCGTAATTTTTTTGTGGGAACAGATTGCCCTTTTTTTTTTTTTTTTTTTTTTTCAGGTGAGAGCGGAATGTGAGGTAGAGGAAGTAGGTATATTTGGGGAGGTAGGTTGGGGAGGTAAACAGACAAGACAAACAAGATGCATACAGGGGCGGAATATGACACATGTAGTGGGTGAACACAATTGACGGGGACGGATGTTTGGAGATCGCAAGCCCATGAGCCCACAGATGGCAGCAGTGGAACTGAGATCCCCACCCATGGGCAGTCACCACTGCATCTTCACAGCCCAGAGGGTGGCTGTGCTGGGGTCTGAGTAGGAGGGGCAGGCTCACCCATGAGTCGTGCCACTCCTGCCTCAAGCTGGCGTAGAGGATCAACGACCGAACGCTTGATCTCCGTAAGCACCACAGCCTGGACCGTTCGGAGGGTGATAGGTGGCCCTCCTCCAGCCACGCTTGCATGGGGGGGTGAGCCCCATCCCCTGTAGCGCTTCCACCTGAAGGTGGCACAGGGCCACCGGAGGAGGAGGTCCCGGGCAGGGCACCGGACATGCTGGTGCCAGGTGCTATCGCCTGCTGAGGTGGTTGAGGAGGGTCCGCTGGGACCGGCCTTCCCATACGTTCTATGTTTAGCAGGATTTAATGACAATATGGGTTAGTAACAAACAACAGCATTCCAAATTAGTTGTAACAGCATGCAGTAGTATTCCCATTAACCCAACACACAAGAATTCCAACAGTTGAACAGTAAGCATAATACATGCATATTTAGAACAACAGTGGACATTCCAACAGCATGCAGGGTTCATTGGTGGCAACAGACCACCAAGATTGTGGTATGTGAACAGAGCACATGCATCAAAGTACATGCAGATATTTATAAACCAAGAGGACACATGTCGCAACAAAGTTTTTCAGATTACACATAGCCATTTAGGTGTGGAATTGCATTATTTATGACCATAAAATAGGGTGTAAAAAGATCACTCCATTAACAACTTATATATACTTATAAGTTTACTCTACATTCCTACTGACTGCAGTTATATATCCCCTACATGTATTATTACACTAGGCAGTGTCCGTTAAATTGTGAAATGGGTTTTGATAGTTGTTTATATACCTGACCTGTATCTGACATACAAACTGTTCAAGATGCAGATGTTAGTGCTACATATTTATATATATCATTTATATTCATATAGCTACATATCTGGCTGTCTTCAGGTGACATTATCAGCTACATTTAAACAGACCCTTACATTTCTAGCAGCACACTGACATTTCTGGGGAAAACAATCACAAGCTACTCATGTGCCAGATTAATGTGTACATGCTAGCCATGAACCAACAGTTGAGGACTGTATATATGCTTAAGAGCTACTGGCATTCCCTTCATCCACTTTATATGGACCTACCCAAGTGTGGATTGACAGCACTTAATACAACTGTACTATTTCCATAATACAAGGGTACAACAACATATCAAAGAAAGTGACATGGACACAGTCCAGGAATTATACCTTTATTAACTACATTACACACTTTTGTAGTGGCTCTCTCATTCATTTCATATTTTGGTGCATGCAGAATACTTTGATTCCAGACTTATTATACCTTTATTAATGGGTTACAACACTTTTTCACACTCCCTCACTTATTTTATATTACAATACATGCAGAGACTTTATTCAAGACTTATTATACCTTTATTAATGGGTTGCAACACTCTTTTTCAGGCTCTCTCATTTATTTTATATAACAGGACATGCAGAGAAGTTATTCAAGACTTATTAGACCTTTATTAATGGGTTACGACACTCTTTTTTCTGGCTCTCTCACTTATTTTATATAATAATACATGCAGAATAATTACTAGCCTGCCTGGTGGCACAGCCTTAGCAGCCTATCTGCATAGGCTTTCCGATTCGCTGCAAGGACACCTGCAGCTGTGAAGTAAATGAAGGGATATTGAGACATACCTATCCATTATACAGACTACAATAGCATTTCTTACATACTTCATTCCATGGCTACCTACTCAGTAGTGGGGCATCTTGCATGTCATGGGCCTCCTGTATCCATCGGTTCAGTTGGTCCTGCTTCCATCTCTTCAGGTCTGCATGGTGGCGATGGACCTGCTCACCAGTCCAAGGGATGCCTGTGGCACTGGTGAGATCATGAGCTAACCGGTTCCAAGCCTCCGCTTTATACTCCGCCCCTTGAAACTGGCCCTGCAGGAGTCTTGACTCATGATGGTGGACAAGGAGCCAAACCATGTATTTTGACTCCTCGATGCCCCACCACTGCACTTGAAAGTGAGTACCCTCTTCAGCACTGGGCATTCTGACTGCAGATGGGAGCTACATCCAGTTATGGTGAGTATTCCCGCTTATGGAGCTTAAATATGCCCCATTTTCCACACTTATTTGTGATTGGTCGTTTTTGAAAATTCTCAGCTAACAGCAAACCTGCACAGCAATGGTTAAACTACCATTTATAAGTATATGTATGTTAACAGTCTACTCAGAGGCGATCTTTGCTTAACATACAAGGCCATGTCAAACCCAGAGCTGTTGGACATGCTACACTTAAAGAAATCCCAATCCCTCAGAGCCACACGCTCCAGGGATCTAAACCTTGTCATCACAATAAACAAAACATGCTGGAGGGATAGGTTCCTGACCCAGAGACTCCCCAGACTCTGGAATAGATTGCCCATACATGTCAAGCAGAGTGCCTCTTTGGTCCTCTTTAAAAAGAACCTTAACGATTGGATGAGAGAAAGGAAATTCACCCCGGGGATCACGTCAGTCGCCCTGCTAGACAGGGGTCCAGGGAAGTAAATAGTGTGGGAAGAAATAGCCAGGGAATTGTTATGGCTAGGCTTGTATAGGCCCTAGAGCTGATAGCCTAGTACCAACCTATGAACCTATGAACCTATGAACAGTGCATGTTTATGCAAAGCTGTTATGGCTTAGTGGTTCAGTACTTTGATTATGGTGCACAGTGTCCTGGGTTCAGGCCTTGTCATTGCATTTTATTTTACTACTGTCCAGACAGGCTAGGGGGTGTGGCTGTGTTTAGGCAACTTTGCTCAACTTTGCTCTATGTTGTTCCACGTTGCCCGACGTTGCTTGATGGTGCACTGGTAAGTGCAGTGCGCAGCTCCACGCAAAACTATTGCGCTAGGTAAAGCACTGCTTAGCTATGGGCAACTATAATGCGCTAGGTAAAGCGCTGCTTAGCTATGGGCAACTATAATGTGCTACGTAAAGTGCTGCTTAGCTATGGGCAACTATATTACACTGGGTACAATGCTGCTTAGCTATAGGCAGCTATATTGTGCTGGATACAATGCTGCTTAGCTATGGGCTATTATATGTCAATATCCTTAATGCTGGCCATTTCAATGCTTTTTACTAAAATTTCATTCATATATGTCAGGAATTATTTTATATACTAATTTAAAACATAAAATAGAAAGGGGAGTGGTGGGACTAGAACTGGGAATGCCTCCTCTTTGTGCAAAGGCTCTACTACTACACTATTGCTATTTGGCTCAATTTGTATAAACATTTCTTATTATGCTCTTCGATGTCAAAATTGCTAACTGTAGCTAAGCAATGGGCACACCCACGCAAACACGTGCAAATACGGGCAGCTATATCGGGAATTATAAAAAAAAAAAAACAGTTTACATTTTACAATTACAAAGGGGTTTAGTATGTGGGGATGTGTAGTGTTTGCTACGTGTACATTTCAGCGGACTCGCTCATTGCACTTGTCATTTTAACATTTATATAGTTGCAGAGGCATGGATATTTGGACTGCTCAGCAGTCTAACACGCCCCCTGCAGTCTCACATGATCCGTGTTAGCCTTCCAGTTGAGTCAACGCTCCCTCATGAATATGCATGGCACGCTGACGTCTTCCTCTTAGACTGCCATTTCCGTGTAAGTCTTATTTAGTCTTACACGGAGGATTAGTGAATCCTTGCCAGTGTTATTCCCTGAGGTATAAAATTGCTGTTAAACATATAGTTTTCCTATTGCTGAGTTTTAGGAGTGTTATTAGAAGTTCACTTTTGTTAATTGTGGGTATTTTCTTTAGAGCAAAGATGATGGCTAGGGAATTTTTACAGATGATTGCTACACTACCTGCATGCTTCTTTTGTCTGTCATGACTGAGTATATTGTATTGGGGGGCGGGTGATCTCTTTATCCTTTATGTCTTTTTTTAACCAGGTTTCAGTAGCTATGACTACATCTGGAGTGTATGTGGCAAGGTAGGCATGTATGTCATAGATTTTATTGCACATACTTCTTAGGTTCATATTTAGTAAGATGAGTTTGGGTTCTGCTTTTGCTGAGATGTATTAGGTGACTAGTGTATTTTGAACTTGGAAGTGATGCTTTTATGAACAGTGGGACCTCGGTTGTGGTGAATACCTCCACTAATTTTTTGAACTGATATTTTACAGAGGGAAAAGCATGGCCAGTTGTAGTTTGGTCTTGGCTTGGTATTTGATCATAAATTTGGATACTTAGTTTTGAGTTTTTTATAGATAAAAATAAATAAGATATGTGTGTTTGAAGAGATACTGTGGTTATGGAGAAAGGCAGGCTGGGTTGATGTTGATAATCTTTGTGAGGAGTGGTTGAAGTCTTAAGTATTTAAAGGAGATGGATTTGATAATTGGTGATGAAGGTTAGTAGAGAGAGGAGGGATAGTAAACTAATTTGAATTAGGAGCATCTTATTTAACTCTGGTTTTATCTTTGTTGTAAATAAGGATTAAAAAATATTAGGAGGGCACTGTGCTGGTTGTATAAATACAATGTGTTAGTCATAGGGGCAAAGATTGAGACAGTCTGAGAGAAAGTCTTGGGTGGTAAACAAGAGTGGGTGTTACTATTGGGGGAAATTCTATGGATTGTTTTCTTCTGGAGGGAACAGATGGTATTGATTTGAGGAATATGTGGATGGTACTATGGAAGTATAAATGTTGAGTATAAGTGAGCCTGGGCATTAGTGAGGGCAAATGAAGAGGGCTGAAAACTTGGCACAGAGACAGAGAAAAAAAAAACAATCAGTGACTTAACTTAAACAACCACAAATCTGCTGAGAAAGATGAGTAAAGGGAACAATGCGGTTTAAAAGGCATCTGTGCTAGCAGAAGAAAGTCTTGATTTTGTTGCTCTACGACATAGTTTTAGTAGGAGAGTTAGGCCAATTTCACCTTCACCTGACTGATGAGGGTCTATATAACGACGCTGAAAAAAATCGGTAGGCCATCCAGACATGACACACCAGCTCAAACATTACAAATAGGGGAGCTGTGCCCCCCGTATGCCCCCTAACTAAATATACCAACTCCAAGATAGCACTACAGTGGGGAAAAGGGCAAATTCATGGCAACGGCCAAGTGACTTTTTTCCCTAGGAAAAAAAATCAACAATCTGGCCATTCGTGTAACTTGTAGTTCACTCTTTGTGTTGCTGAAATGGCGTTCGGTGTTTAGCTGTTTCAGAGTCATAGTATAGACCTGACTAATGAAGATAAAAGTAAAAAACTGTATTTGATTGTTTGAACAACTGTATAATGTATGCAGGTTTCTATGGACTTTGAAATGCAAAGTCCAAAGGCCACCTCATCCCCCACAGATCAGCAAAACAATGAGAAAAAGTAAGACAGAATGCAGTAATGCAGCTGTGGAAAACTACTGGCTCAGAATTGAAAGTGGTTACACAAGAAGAGAAATAAACTTAAAGAAGGGTGACAGTGGACTGCTAAAAACAATGTTCACAGCACAGTTAAAGGAGAAAGTACCAATGGGACTTCTGTGGTCTAAGAAAATGGAGCTATTATAATGGACAAAGTTTTTTGCTGTCCGGTTCGATTCTCATTTAGAGCGTCTTCTGCGTGGAGACCTGCACGAATGGATGTACCTTCGTTGAAGGTTGTGCATCAGGGCTGGTAACTTGGCACATAAAAATTAACTAGCAATCATCAGCAGACCGGAGTTCCGCTGTGGCGACCCCTAACCAGGAAAAGCTGAAAGATACAACAACATAATGGACAAAGTTCTTTGTTTTAGGGTGCCATAATATTTATAATTTACATAAAAATATAGCTCACAGACTGGTGTTCAAACTGCAGACTTCACTTTTACATGCATACTTATTTGCTTGCAGGGACACTGTTATAAGTGAAAGAAAAACACAATAAAGAGACAGTTGAGTGCACTGAGTCAATGTTGACTGTGCACAAATACTGGCTCAGAGCTGAAAGTGGTTTAACAACTGTCTCAGGCAAGAAGAAATAAGAAAGGAAGGGGGGAGACAGAAGATAATTTCCTTGCAGACATGCAGTTCCACTAAAGAGAGACAGGAGGATATAAATGATGGGAATAGCAAGTCTAGAAGACGTGAAGAAAATATAAGAGAAAGAAACAGTTTCAGTAAGCACTGTATGAGTAAATGCCAGTGTCTGTTAGGCAGTAGAGAGTAAACACTTACCAGCAGGATGTCAGTGGAGGAGGGTTTACAGACTATAAGAGTATTCTTACAAACTAGGAAACTAAAGCACTCGCCTTCAGACTAGTCACTATGCAGATTAAACTGCACCCAGAAGACTGGATGCCCCTAGCACTTAAAGCACAAGGGCAGAGGTGGTACATAGTTTGTCCTAAATAAATTGGGTGATGCAGTGGTACAGTGGTTAGGGTTGTCACCTCATGGCAAGAGGTTCTCAGGTTTAATTCTCGTCTGGGGGCCTTCTGTGTGGAGTCTACATGTCCTAACTTGAGTTGGTCTGGTTTCCTCCCACATTCCAAAGACATGCATCAGGAGAGTTTCTCCCAAGGCATCGGCTGAAAATGGGCTCTGTTCCAGTCAGACTTTCCCAGTAAACAAATGTTAAATAAATAAATAAATGGTGGGTAGATTACATGAACTCAAACTGGCTACTGGGTATTCCTGCTGTGTGTATGCTTTAAGGATGTTTCCAGTGAACCCTGTAACTCACTTGCACCCTGCTAGAGAGAGGGGGAAGGAAAGAAACCTTATAAAACCACCACAGCAAAGCAGTGGGTGGGTTGGGAAAAGTTTTCAAGGAAAAAGTAGGCTAGTTAGAGAGACATCCAGTTAAATACATCCAAAATTGATACTCTTTCAGAAACTTTAGCTTAATGCATTAATGGTAGATGGGGCAGACACAGAATGCAACTTTAATCAGGTAAATGATAAGCAGAATATAATAGCAGTGAAACACAACCTGGAACTGAGACAATTCTCTCACTTTTGCATTTCTAGCACAGTTTAAGGCACCAGACCATGCAGAAAAGTATCAGTAAAGTTGTTTATGAATAAAATGCAGTAATACATGACTAAAGCTCAAATCTGTCAGTAGTAAACAGTCCTACCACAACTGTGAATTAAACTACAAGACTATGGCCCAGCAGAGTTTAAAATACAAATTGATAGCTTTTAGAAGTAATTCTATTTGTGGAACAAGAAGTGCACAGTAATGTAAAAACACAATCTTCCCACAACTGCAAATTCAAATACAATGCTAACGCACCAGAACAAACTAAAAAATGCAAACAGATACTTTTTTTTCATTTTTTGGTCATTTCAGCCCATACCCACTGACACCATTAAGAAACTGCTACAAAAACTAAAACTCTGCTCTACTTCAGCTGACTATATCACCCCATACTACCTCAAACTGGCTGCTAACTCAGTCGCCTACCCAATCAGTATCCTTATAAATAGGTCTTTATCTGAATCAGAAGTACCTACCATATGCAAACAATCTCACATCACCCCCATCCACAAAGGATGCAACTCTTTTGATCCATTCAATTTCCATCCTATATCCATCTTCTCACCTATATCCAAAATTCCCGAGAAAGGTATCCATCAACAGGTAATGCAATATATATTGCAAAACAATCTTTTAACCAAAACCCAACATGGCTTCCAACCTAGCCACAGCACAGCTACAGCCCTGTTATATTTTACAGACACGCCAGAGATGCAGGATGCTATATAGCCTCAGTATTCCTTGATCTCTCCAAGGCCTTTGACACAGTGTCTCACCCCTTACTTTTGAACACACTGTCTAACCTAGGCTTCTCACATATCTCAGTAAAATTGTTTCAGAGCTACCTCAAGGATTGTAAACAAGCAATGAAATGGTCCAATGAAGTCTCACCCTTCCTCCACAACCCTACTGCTGTCCCCCAAGGCTCCATCCTAAGACCCCTACTCTTCAACATTTTCACAAACAACCTTCAAACTGCCTCTCACCCTGGGACCCTCATTCAGTACACATAATCTGCACTGCTCAATCACTACCAGAACTACTCTCAAAAACTCATTCCTTTACAGCAGTAGAATCCTGGGTAAGAAATGCCCAACTCTTTCTTAATCCAAAGAAGACAAAACTAGTACTCTTTCATCCCAAAAACACCTCCCTTGTCCCTGATCACTTCAACATCCTTGCATCTGAAAACACTGCCATAGAAATAGTGCAGGAAGCCAAACTTCTAGGTGTTATCATTGTCAATAAACTTTCATTTGACCCCCATATACAGCAAAATATAAAGAAAGCTCATCAAAAACTGGGACTCTTATATAGAAACAAACATTTATTTACTGCAGTAACCAAAACTACCCTGGCAAAAACATTTTTACTTCCTTCTCTTCTTTATGGTGCCCCTATCTTAACTAACTTACAAAATTCTACCCTAAGCAAGTTGAAACATTCCTACAACAAAGTTGCAAAGTTTGCCACAAACTCTAAATATCACATCCACCACTGTAAGCCACTCCTAGAATTAAATAGGCTTGAACTATCCAACCAACTTGCCTTTATTCAGCTATCCACCTTGCACAACCTTATTTTCAAGCCTACTGCCTGCCCTGCACTAGTCAATCTAGTCACATCTTACACACCAAATCAATCCCTACTATCAGAAGACAAAAATCTCTTAGCTATCTCAAAACCCACAAGAAAACCTGGTCACTCTCTGTATTCATAGTCTGTCTCTATACATTCGAATTTACTACCTCTAGCTACCAGGTATATGCCTGGCCTAACCCATTTCAAAACCTCTTAAAAAATCATCTCAAAAATACATGGCTCTGCTCCTGCATAAAGCCTGCCTAGTGCTCAGGTCTTCCTCTTCTGTCACATTTCAATCCCTCACAGACTGCAAGATCCTAAAGCTCTTCTAACTCCTTCTCTGCTTCTATACCTTATCCTTAAGCTACTGCTCAGGCTTTATTGCTTCTATTATTCTTAAATCTCTCTCACTATCTGTCTGCATCACTAACTTTCTGGCTGCTATTTTCCTAATAAACTGACATTCTATTTTGCATGTACTACAACAGTCAATGTCACACATTGCACTACCTATGTACTTTTTTTGACACTATCTACATCATATATGACGAAAGTGACTATTATCATCTGTAATGTTTTAACTATAGAATTGTCTAGCTGTGTAGTAATATATTACAACATCTTGTAGCAGTTTGTTCTTTCAACTTATTTTTTGTATAGCATTTATAATGTAATGTTTATTGTATTGGATTATACTGTATTTGTATTGTACTGTATGTGGAGCTTTTCTCCCCGGGCCTCTGTTGAAAATGGGTTCTGTAGACCCAGTCACACCACCCCAGTAAACAAATGCCAAATAAATAAATAAATAAAAACATGTGAAAAAAGCAGACAAGGTTAAAGAAGTATCACAAAGAGATCACTATAAATGCAACTTAAATATTTAAGCAGAATTGGAATAATGATCTTTCCTTTTTTTATTAAAAGCTAGTTGCTCACAGTTCTATGCATCTGTAAGTCTTGCATAAAAGACCTTGGGTGGGAGTAGCTCTGTGCTGGAAATAACAGGTTATCTAAAGAATAATCATTCAAATCAAATAAAGCCAGTTTTGTAGCTTTACACAGTCTCGAGGGTGACCATGTCAGTTAATGCTTGTGTGTGTGTGTGTGTGTGTGTGTGTGTGTGTGTGTGTGTGTGTGTGTGTGTGTGTGTGTGTGTGTGTGTGTGTGTGTGTGTGTGTGTGTGTGTGTGTGTGTGTGTGTGTGTGTGTGTGTGTGTGTGTGTGTGTGTGTGTGCACGCGTGTGTGTGTGCGTGTGTGTGTGTGTGTGTGTGTGTGTGTGTGTGTGTGTGTGTGTGTGTGTGTGTGTGTGTGTGTGTGTGTGTGTGTGCGTACATTCACGTGCTCATGTGTTGGGGTTGCCTATCATACAACAATGCATAGGATGGTAGGGAGAACACTAGAGTACCCAAGTCTGATAGTGCAGTGTTTGATTCAGACACATATAGATTAATCAGAAATGGCCCTGTGCTGTTTTACTTTTCCTCTGAATCAGATATTCTCTCTGACTTTCATGTACGGATAACGAAAGTATCACTGAATGATGTTTATATTTACTGTATAGTTTAATCAAATAGGTTTACATCAAAATGTAGTGTGTGTGTGTGTGTGTGTGTGTGTGTGTGTGTGTGTGTGTGTGTGTGTGTGCGTGTGTTTGTTATATATATATACATATGTATATATAAATTCAATCCCTTCTTATCCTATATCCAATTTTCATGCCATGTTACAGCATAAAACAAGCATGATTATAAAGCAAACTACAGTGCAAGGTAATAACATCTTCAGGAGATGATTATATTTGCCACTGTTTTAAGGGAACTTAATTAAAAAAGATGATTGTTTGGCATTATAATTATCACCAAAATGCAAAATTTCAGGTATGAAAATTGGAATTAATTTACATTCATGCAAATAAAGTCTCCATAACTGTTTCTTCTAATGTAGAATCTACATAAGAGAATATCCTGCAATTTAGGTAGAAAGCAATGGCAAACACGTTTTAATGTAAATTTATGATGTTGGTTTCTTTGGCAAAAAAATTCTGTTATGTGAATTCCGTCCTGGAATGTGATAAGCAGGTATCTAAGAAAAGCAGACTGTAATAGAAGACTATTTAGAAAACAGGATATTTTTACAAAGCAGGGCTAACTGATCTTTGAAAATCGTAGGGATGGAGCTGAAAATAAAACTAATAGTCTGAGGCTATACTTACTATATAAACTGCAATGAAAATCTACCAAAAATAGTTTGCAGTAGTCTAACCATCATGGCTAATTAAGTTGTAAACTCAATGTTCTACAGGAAGTCACATTTCAAAAGGGACAGCATTAGTGAACTAACTCTAATATGGAGCCTTAATAGGAACAAGTTATACTTTGTTTTTTACAACGTAAGATCCTAAAGGTGTTTTGCTTCAGAGCTTAACAAACATATTTGCATTTGATTACTGATTTGTGCAGAAACACACACTCTACAAGTAGAAGCTGACATAATGAAATCCTTGCCTAAGATGAGAAGTTTAGTAGCATGTAACTATAGCTCACCATTAGCATCCAGGATGAGTAAACTGAAATGTGAACCCTGATAGGAAGAAGACGCATTATGTTAACTAGGGAATTATAAACAAAATAAACAATAATAATGGATGCTATGCATCAGATGTTAAATAACTGAAACTGCCCAGTTTTGCTTTGGCATTGTATGTAAAAGAAGAAGAAGAATATATACCTTTTGAATCTGGTAGAGGACAGTTTAGAAAACACTGAGCGTCTACACTGCTCTTTGCAACTTCACATTTTAAACATATAGCCATGCACCATTACTGAGATCTTACTCAAGCCTCGGTTAATTCTTATAGCGATGGCAAACTAAACAGCAGTAAATTTCCTTTTCTGCCTTTTAAACATTATACACATATATACCTACTATCTATATGTCTGTCTATATCTATCTATCTATTTATATATTTATATAAATATATATATATATATATATATATATATATATATATATATATAAAGAGAGAGATATGAAATAAGTTGCAAAACCTTGCTAATCATATCTGCTCAGTAATAACAGTTAACAAGAAGGTTGCTGGGATTTTCAATGAGTTCCTCTGCTTTTCAGGATTACAGCATTCCAGATGAATACGCCAAAGCTTTTAAAACTCATACTATTTCCCTCAAACACTGAATGCTAGGGGGAAAAAGAAACAAAATCAAAAAAGAAAGACTGCAAGTATCTTATTGGCCAGAAGAAACAGATTAAATTAGTTTTCAAGTAAGCATACCAGCAATCAGAGAAGTGTAAGAATGAAGGCTAATTAACACATTGAAGCCTCAGGGGCCCTGGGAGAGTTCTGCCTGCTAAAGCATGTGCACCATTAACACTGTTGCCCGAAGCTTTCAAAGCAAAATTAAGTCAGCTGCAGTACCTATCACACAAATGTGAGTATGTCAGAAATCATAACCTCTATATTAAATGTGCATGGGGGAAGTTTATTCAGCATAAAATTATCTTTCAGAAAGTTTTGTCCAACTACTTTATAACCTTTTCTCTGATATTTTTTTTAATTCTTTTTGCTGAAACAACCAAAAATGTTCATATTTGATTAAAAATACATAGTTTTAGCAATTTTCTGTCTATCATCTCAGATGTGTATGACAGATGTAAAGTATTAACTCATGTGCTGCTTAAAGAGTATTCAGTTACAATGATGTTAAACTATAAGGTGACAACAATTATTGTATATGACAAACAAAACAAAATCCCAAATTTTAAGATAAAATGTGACCCAGCAATAGAAAATGAAGATGACAAATGCATTTTCTTATTCTGCACGATGAGCCAACTTTTACTAATTAAAGCAAATTGCAGGTGAGATGTTACAGTTAAATTAGACAAAAAAATGAGCTCTTGAGATGTAAGGTGGCTAAATGCTAACTGCAAAACAAGAAACAGAAGATAATAATCATAGCCAGTGTTAGACACCCACAAACCCCACAGCCACTATGGGCCCACAACATCTCTTGCTGCTGGAGAAGGTGCTCAGCGGGATGTGGTCCTGCAAGCAGGTTTCTCTATTGCTCAGTGTTGGCAATCCAATGTGTTACTTACTGCTTTGTCATCTGGTGATTGTCACTTTGTTGGTTGTGTTTTTTTTTTTTTAAGTACTAAACTTTCTCCACTGAGGTAACTTCACCAATGACCTGATTGGTTGCAGCTTGGCAAACTTTTTCTTTTTTTAATGAGGAAGTGACAAAGCAAAGACCTGACTGGTCCAAGCAAGGGCTTGTAGCATTTCCACATTAGTGGTGACTACCTCTATAAAGCTACATGCTGCAAACATTTTAGTTCTTACTAGTTTAGGTTGGCAGATCGATTCATAGACGTACCGGGTCTATTTTATATTATTGCACGCTTACAAAAGCGAAGATAAATAATCGACCCCATGTAGGCGAAAGCTTACAACGTCAAAACCTCTGTTCCGAAATAAAAAAAAAAAAAATACTTTAAAACATTAGAAAATGTGGGGGGCAAAGCCCCCCACACCCCCTACTTAAATATACCAACTCCCAGATCACACTACAGTGCCGAAAACAGCAAAGTAATGAAAGCGGACAAGCAAATTCTTTCCCAGATAATTTGCTGAAAAGCCGCTTTGCTGTTTTCCCTTTTCGCTCTTTTCGGTTTGATCAAGACACATTCAACAAACTGCGTCTGCAATCTGGTAATAGGAATCCGACGTGCCATGGTGCTTAGATTAATTTACTAAGGTTGAGGATTGTTCCAGCAGCAACATTTGAAGAAAATACATCTAGAAGTTTCTTTAACTGTACTTTTAAGGCAATTAATAAAAGATCTGCAAACTGTTCTTTTCAGGGCAAACTAGATTTGAAAAAGATCTGTAATAGTCGGAAAGAGACAGTCATCGTTGTGAGCAATAACTGAAAACCTTCAAAAACGGGTAAGCTGATGCTTGGGACTGGCTGATCTATCCATTCCTCAGATTATGATTTGTTGACTTTCTGTATGTTTAGTTTACTTTGCCTCATTTTTTTCTGATTTGTTCCTTATAAAAATAGTAGGGATTGAGTATGAAATTGAGGACTGAAGTCTAACTAACAGACTTTTGAGTTCATTTTCAAAATGTTTGGTCATGCAAAACCTGTTATTCTAACATATTTAAACTTATAGGTGGTGCAATATATAAGATCTTTCCCCGAGTTTCTTTGTCACCTCCTCCCCCAATTATTTTTGGCTTTAATTATACTTTTGCTAAGAAGTTGAGATGTTAGAAGGGGACTGTGAGAATATTCAATGAGCATGATTTCTGGCTATTTAGTCTACTCCTCATAAAAAATATAGGGCAGGATTCACGAAGGCTTGCACAGAGTGTAAGAGACGTGCAACACTCCATGCAAGCCTTGCGATCCAGGAACAGCCCTAAGCTCCGTGTAAGAGACCAGCTAAAACGTCTCTTACACGGACTGGGCATGGATATGTTAAATACCTCACTTGCATCCAAAAGGTATGCAAATGAGGTATATTAGCGATCCACGAAGCAGAAACCAGTCCGTGTAGGAGACGTTTTAGCTGCAGAAATGTACTCAGTTGACAACTGAGTACATTTCTTCAAATTCCACAACGGAGCCATGTCAGCTCCAAAAAAAGGTTGCATATGACTCAGGCAGCATGCCAATGGCCAAATATGTGGCCATTGGCAATACAACCCGATGCCAAAATAATAAAATTATATATATTTTTTTTCGGCGATCCCCGATGTTTAAACCCAGCGCAGCCCTGCGCAAATGGGCTGCGCTGTATGAAAACATAAAAAAGAAGGTTATAAACCCACAAATGTGGGTTTCATGCAATACATGGAATGACAATGCAGGGACCAGCAGATGAAAACCAACATGGCCACCGTGTAGTGGTTGCTAAGGGGGAAGCTGAGTCTAAGACATGTAACTAAGCATTAGTAGGCAATCTCATGTAAATGAGGGTTCGGATACTGAATCTCACAGTCACATAGCAAATGAGCACAGTCTGAGTAGTGTAAGAGATACATAAGGGGGAGGAATAGAGTAGGAGATAGGTGACATCACAGGGGGGAATGGTAGAAAGAAATGCAGTTCATTGGAGGCCAGTGTAACATGACAGATGACAGGCACAGATCATGGAAAGAGGTGTGCCACTAGATAAGTGATGGAAAGTCAAGAAATAGAAGGTGTACACTGTTACTTACACCAAAGTTTCTTGCTGGGCGTGCATGCACATGTGTGCGTGCCATGAAGTGCGAGTAGGACAGTGTGCGCACGTGTAAGGCAGTCTGAGCATGTGGGAGCGTGTTGGGAGATGTTTAACACTGTTTGCGCAGGTGTGCGCACGTGTAAGGCAGGCTGAGTATGTTGGAGGCTGTTGGCAGACGTGTAACAGTGTTTGCGCGGGTGTACGCACGATATAACCCGAATAAGTAGATTCTGAACCGTGTAAGCATGTGTGCGCGCGTGTAAGCCACTGTGAGCGTGTTTCAGATAGTATGCACGTTGCTCCCCCCTGAGGAAACAGAGAGGAAAAAGGAAGCAACAGAATTAATAGGAAGCTAGCAGGGATAACTGCTGAAGCTAGCAGGTGAAAACAATTAGAAGCAGGCAATTACACAGGCAGAATAGTAGCCCAGCCCAACACTTAAAACTCTGCAAACAGTAGTGTAGGATGTTTCCCTTAAGAGACACTGCAAGACAGGAGTAAGCTAATAGAATTGAAAACTGAAAAAGCTGAACTCAGAGCAGAAATGTTAGGGGCTGCCATAGCTGTCATAATGAGACATAGGCGACTTGCTGAGGGTGGTGACAATGCAGATGGTGCCAGACAACCCACAGTGAGGAGACGGAGAAGAGTGTACAGGCCCAGGGTCACCTACCACGGGTTACATGAGCTGGAGATAGTAGAGCGCTATAAAGTGGACAGGGAGCTCCTGCAGCAAATTGTTGAGCTGTGCAGGCCACGCCTCACACACAGAACCAACAGAGGGGAACCCATCCCAGTGGAAACCAAGGTATGTGTTGGCCTAAGAATACTAGCAACAGGTACCTTCCAGAGACCAACTGGCGATATGATGGGGATATCACAGGCATCAGCCTCCAGGGTACTGCACCAGTTCCTGGATGCCATGTCAGCACATATCGGTGATCATGTATATTTCCCCAATGCCCGTGAGGTATTGGCCAGCAATATGCGTCTCTTCCAGCAAATAGCGGAATACCCTGAGGTACTGGGTGCAATAGACTGCACACACATATGCATCAAAGCACCAGCCGGTGAGCGGGGTAGGGCCTACATTAACCGCAAGGGCTTCCCCTCCATCAACTGCCAGGTCGTGTGTGATGCCCAGGGCATAATAATGAATGTGTGTGCTGGCTGCCCTGGGAGTTATCACGATTCCCACATCTGGCATTTGACGCAGCTGTACCAGACATTTGCCAATGGGGACATCCCACATGGACACCTAGTGGGGGATGCAGGTTATGCACTGGAGCCGTGGCTGATGACACCCATCAGAAACGGACACACACCTGAACAGGAACGCTATAATGAGGCACATGCACAAACACGTAATGTAATAGAGCGTGTGTTTGGGCTGCTCAAGTCACGGTTCCGGTGTCTGGACACATCTGGTGGAGCCTTGCAGTACACACCAACTACATGTACCCAAATTGTCATGGTATGTGCTATGCTACATAATATGATCTTGCGTAAACAGCTGCAGCAGGACCAGCATAGGGCCGGGCCAAACAGCCCCCCACCATTGCCAAGGCCATCTCAGGCAGAGCGTGACTCGGAGGAGGAACAACCTGAGCCTGCCCCAGTAGGCAGAAGGAGGCATGCCCAGTATGCCCTGGCCTTGGCAAAGAGGCAACGCATAGCACATTCACTGGCTCAGTAGGAACCCTGGGAATGATACCCCCTCTGACTCACTCAAATAATAACATGGATGCCTAAAATGACATGACCTGCTCACAAACATGTACAGGGAAGTGTAATATGCGCATCCGACAGAGGCAGCCCTGCAGCACCACCTGAGGCATGAATGCTATGTGTTAAGTAATGTAACACCATGTACTATATGCACACCCGAGCATCCTGACTAACATCCACCCTCACCAAGCATGAAGCCACAAAATGACGATGGGATGATCAAGTGCAATAACTGGCTGAAGTAATGCAGTCAGTCAAAGGGGAGCCAATGTGTTTCAGGCTGGGAAGATATGCGGAGATTGACATGATGCACCACCTGCTAGGGGTGGCGTGCACCTATCATGCCATGCCCCATGGATACCGGCAAAGGCTGTCAGTACCCACAGCATGCCCTGAATAGGTAAGTCTCAAAACACAAACCCACCTTCATAGGTTCTACAAGGGATAGGATCCTAGATGTAATGCTACCCAATGACAGATGTATAAACAGCAAGATGTGTGCAGTGTAAACGCACACAGTATGGAGAATGTAGATACCAGTCCTGTAATAGAGAACTGGGCAAGGCTCACATCAGCACCCTAACACTACCAGGTCACACCTCATACTGTGCTGTACAGCCGCAAAACGTGGAACAAGCTACAAAAGGAGGGTGACTAGCAAGAAATGGCAATGATAACCACACCCCCATGTTGGTACCACAACAAGAAGCAGCATGGAATAGCCATGGTCAAATACCAATGGCTAAAACTGCCTCGCAGTATATAGCCTGCTGCAGACTACTGTCCTAATACCAGGAACAGCACCTGGCCTATGTTGGAATACATGAATATATCAAGCCCCCCAAACCACATTATATTGCTTGACTGAAAATACCCAGACATACACCGGTAGCATTGTACTAGCACCAACACAGTAGGAGAAAATTACCCAGATTCCATAAACCAAAATGCCCAGGAACAATGTACTACTCCCACAAGAGGGGTAAGCATACTGGATGTGATAATCAGCAACATGTGTACTGGATGGCAAGATGAGAAGTGTACCCCTCACTGGTAAGACCAGACCATACAGTAATCACACTGGATATACACATCCTGACGCCAGTCCCTGGCCAGAATACCACAGTGAAAAACATGTGTAAAGTATAGGTTGCAGCCCTCAAAACCAATGTTGAATCCACAAAAGGCCCTGTGCAAGTGCAGAATATGGGACACACCACAGAACATGTTATACAGGCAGTCCATGAACACAGCCAGGAATGCTTGGAGTATGCAATCACAAATAACAACAACACACAATGCCATACACGCAGGCATCTGGCATGCTGGCCTCCAGCCATTACCAAACCATGCAAGAGAATGAGGAAGCTACCACATGATAGAGCAAACATAAAAAGGGAAGTAATCACTGACCAGTAGTATGGCAACAACATACGTCCACACATACAATCCACTAAGTCCAGCCACAACAAGTAGAATCTGTGAATCCAGAGGCAATGTGACGCCAGTACCAAGTACACAGACAACCACAACACCCCCCAATAAATACAAATATATGTGATAGATGCATCCATGTATCCAAACCAGAGGTTGAGCTCCAACAACTCAGTACTGTCAACACTAGTCAGGAGGAGAAGGTAACCACATACACCACAAACCCAGTCCCACATAGACCTACCACAACTGTAAACCAAACACATAAACACAGGCAAACATTCCCGGAGGCCTTAATTATAAACACACCACACCAACAGAAGCCTCCAAAGTAGATCACAAGCAACTACAACCTTCAAACATAGCACATGCAACGAATAGTACGCAAAGCTGGTGTGCCAAACAGTCACAGGCCAGAAGGAGAAACAACATGCCTGATACAGTCGTAATAGGTGTCTGTATAGGCAGACACACAGATGTCCCACTCACCAGACTGAACAAGGGAAAGGGTAGAGTAAGCTGCTTGTAGGCTGCCACAAAATGCCACACAACACAAGTACGCAGGTCACCCCAAAGCAAGCAGAAATATGATGCACTCAATGTCCATGCTGGTGTGAATTACCTGAGATGTACCTCCCTGGTCAACATCAAAAGAGACATGGATGGTCCCTCTGAGTATGTACCCCGACACTGGCTGTGTGCAGCATCCAACCCTCACCAAGAATGATGCCACAGTACAAACACAGAATGCCCATGTTTAACAGCTGGCACTGTTACAGCTGTCAGTCCAAGAGGGTCTAATGTGTGTCTGCTTGAGATGTCAAGCATGACAAGCCATGCTGCTGTTACAGGGATGGCTGTCAGCTGTTACCCGTGTGCATCTGGATACTGGATAAGGCCTTTGCCGCCTCCATAGAGCTGTATGTAGGCAAGGCCAAAAAGACTACCCACCACCCTAGAAAACATAAGTGGTAGGAAACATAAGGGTAATGCTGACCAATGCCAGATGTGTAAACTGCAATATGCATGCCCCTGAGGCACTTCCCATTATGGAGAACATTGATGTCTGTTCAGTGACAGAAGCCTGCTGCAAGCCTAGTGATAGCACACCAGCACTACTAGGTTTTACCACATATCATGTGTTATGGCCCCAACACCTGCGCCAAAACATCAAAGGAGGGGGAATATCCATATGCAGCACAGACACCCATATTGCCAGGTAACTGACAATGCACAAAGCAGCGGACACCACCCATGTGCACATAACTGTAGTCAAAACTGCTGTACAGTCTGTAGCATGCGACAGACCACACTTTCACACACAAGAACTCCACCCAGACATCCGAAGACACTGGACAGTATGAATGTCCCACCAAATACCAGACAAGGTACACACAAAGTACCACATAGGTGTCAAACCATTATGTATGCAAGGAGTAATCAGGGACCTAGGTACACAGGTCGACATTAATCTGTCATGTGACACCCACAATGCCAATGTGGCTATGAAGACTGTTGATACTGGACACCGTACTATGAAAGGATTCACATCAACAGAGGTCACTGTGCCACTGTACTGTTCCCTTATCAGACCCATAATCTAGTACAATGACTCATATGGGATGTACCATACGTGACACCTGCAGCGGTTCGGAAGACCTCATAGTTACCCCACCAACAGGATAAAGGGTGTGAAATATATGTGATATGCTGCCTGGCTGTAGACACCCCAGCTGACTGCAGTCACACACGGCCTACACAGAAGCATTGTATGTCTGTTGTACAAGGCCATGTCCAACACAGGAGTAATGGACATGCTACACCACAGGAAATCAAAGCCATTGGAGCTGTGAGAGTCACAGATGTCAACCTCAACACATAATGAAATAAGATGTGCTGGAGTGACAGATACATAACCCATAGGCTCCCCACACCCAGAAACAGGATCCCAATCCATGGTAGGCAGAGCCCCTCACTGACACCCCTCAACAGGAATATTGCCAAATGGATGGATGACCGTACATGTATACTGGGGGTCCCCACTGTGTCACGACCAGACAGAGGCACAGTGAAGAACCTCATAAATGGCCATAATTGAACATAGCAAGGGGTGGCGAAAGACACAACACTCTAGCTAGGCTTACTAATGGCCTAGGGTGTCTAGCCTACTATGAACCCATGAACCTATGAAGATACAAAACATACAGGACACTAAGGATAATCACAAGGCTTACCCAACTGATGGTAGGAACCATGGTGGGCATCCACAGATATGCTGCGAATCACACAGATATTACAAACAACATACCAAACACACACACATATTGCTAACATACAACCTGTCAGGTGTAGTGCAAACACCCCCCCCAAGTGCAAAATACCTATCCCAGCAGATGGTCCCCTGACATTGCAGATGCTGAGGTAACAGCCATCATCTGCAAAGCAGAACACACAGCAGCAAAGGTATGTGATGGTGTCCTGTGCTGAGGCCAACATGGACCCCAAGAATAATGGAATGCCAAATCACACTACTGCCCAATGTCAGCCTTACCACAGGATATGTACCCAAAGAGCAGTGTACAACAACAGTGGTCCATCACAACAAAGGTGTTGCCTGAATGGATACTCCAAACTACCACCCCAGGATCCTGACAAGCTTGTTCTGCACAGCTATGGAAAGGATCAGTATGTACCGCAGACAGAAGGCTATTGTGGACCTATTGATACTGGACCCTACACACTGTGGCTGTTGTAACTGCAGAACCGGCCCATAAACATGTCTGACCCATTTGAAGCAGTCATTAAGGTCATTGATGAGGGCTATGTGGTCCACACAGCGTAGCTGGACCGTGCACATGCTTCTAGACAATACCGTATGAGTTCAGTATGGATATGTTCACCAGCTTAAATATACACCCCTATGTCAGTAAAGGGGTTGCAAAGCAGACCAAGGACAGAACTGACATGGTCAAACATGCCGCATCCATGTCAGACTACAGAGCGGATTTGAGTGGCATCCCACAAGGCCTGGTCTTGGCCCCCCCCACCCCCGTTCTGTATACATGTCCCATAGGTATAGGCCAACATGGAAGGACTTTGACTGAGCATGTATGCAGAGGAGTACAAACAGCCCACCATATCCGACCCCCAGCTGACACAAGCAACCCACAAAAGGGCCACCTACAAACAGACAACTGTAGCCATAGCCATGTCAGCAAGCTAATTGCAGAACTGTGTATAGACAATCAGCATGGATATACAGTAAGTGCCCACAAATTACCACACAGGTGTTAACCCATGAGGTACCTAACATGTAATGTGAGACCTGGGTACAAAAGGTGATAAATATCCTGCACTGGACAAACATGTGGCTGTAGTGTTCGCAGAAACATGTACCATATACCCACCCAAACATGAAGGTTGGCAGATGTAGATAAGGGGAACTCACTGTGGCTCTGCAGCCATCCTCCATCAGCATCACAACTGACTACAATAGCCCCTGTGGGATATACCGCAGCAGACACCTCCATCAGCTGTAAAGTCCACAACAGTACCCCACCAGGGGTAGCAAAGAGCATGAACAGATGCCATGTGTTGCCTGAGTAAACAAACCGCAGCCCCACACACCGCCATACTTCCCAGCTACAGGAAAGCTGTGCCTGATGTATGAAGCCATGTCCAACCTGGAATGAATGAACATGTTGCACCTTGTACAATCTGAATGGCAGTGAGCTATGCACATGAGAGACCTGAACCCCAGCACTGACATACATAGGACAAGCTGTACAGAATGATCCATAACACAGAAGGCACCCCCACACTTCAGTAAACTCCTGGTACAGGTCAGCCAGAGAGCCACATATCGACACCCCTCAAGAGGCATCCTGATGAGTGTATGGGAGATGGTAGGCTACCCTGGGTATCACTGTTATGTCAGAGGTAGACGGAGGCACAGTATACTAACCATGACATATGTAATGGCAAACTTCAGTTACAATGTGTGTCGAAGGACAAACACACCCTGTGACTAGCATCAAAAATGGCCTAGGGAACATCGCTAGTGTTTGCCAATGTCCACCCATGTTGTGGAATACACTAGCAATGTTGGACGAGCCTGGTGTAGGTAGTCCATATCTGAACATATTGCAACATGGTCATATGTGCACAACTGGCCCCTACACAGTCTGTTGTGCTCAATATGAAGATGTCAAGCAGTCATAGGACTAAAGCCCAGGATACTGTCCACCACAGTGAAAGTACCGAACCAGTACACTATACGGTACTACAGTGTTACGTCATTATGAAAGTATGTTGAGAACTGTCAGCAAAGTATCCCATGCAATCCCTGCAGGCACAGTATAATCCTTGTTGTGGCAGACACGAAGCAGTTGGCCAGTTAGTACACAACATGACACCCAACACACAATCATAAATGTGCGATATTGTCAAAGTTCACACACACCCAAATATGTGGTGGACTTCAGAGTGCAACATACGGAAAGCTCACACTGGGCATGCTCGCACACTTTGATAAATGAGGCATATGTCAGACAACATGCCATGGAAAGGCTGAACTGGGCATGCTCACACACTTAGGCCATATCTCCGTTTAGCAGTTGGACACACATATCTGGTATTTGTACGTGTCAGTCCAGGAACCAACCACAACACAGCAATTATCCCAGTGCACACAGTAAATGACCACAGACACATAAGTGATATAGTGGATCGCCCTCATATGCAAACATCTTCCACAGATACACAAGTTGGTCATAGGAACAGGGAATGCCATGGCAATAAAGACCTGCAAACAGTAGAACAGCACAACAAATATTGTGCATCCGACAATTGAACATATGGGTGTAGAGGTCAATACTAGGCTTCTTGCCCCAGGGACTGACAGCTCAGCCAGAGTGTGCTTGGCATCTACATCCCCAGGATAGTAGGCTACTGTGCCACTGTAAAGTAAGTCACAGAAGGCAACATGTGAGGCTAGTGAGCTGTGCCTCTGTCAAGCAGGGGCACCGTGGAGGTCTCAGGGATTGAATGTGCTAAGCCACAGCCATGTTGTCGGTGTGTGCTGTGAGAGGGTTGCTGAGGATCTCTGACAGTAGGTGTCCATCAATAACAGACTTAGGGGAGCCCTATCTGCATTCTCTGGACGATTCCACTGTCAACACTGTGTTGTAATGAGTATGTGTGAATGAAGTGCCGTGCCGGAACTGTCCACAGATGTCCTCCCTCTGTGGGCCACAGCTCTGCAATGTATTAGGTCACTCTGTCTGTTGAACGGCGCATATATGGCTGGTGTACAGCTGACAGGTGTCTTGTTGTGGAGCAGTCATGGGTATATGTGGGATAGCATGACCAATGCACACTGTACACATGCTCATAGAATGCAATTGTCAAGGATTATGCTGAGTGGCCAGTATAGTCCCCCAGCATGGGTCCTCTGAGGTCATCCACCCCAGTCTACACAAGTGTAGAGTCTGCTTGTGCTAAACACAGTTTGTGTGCAGAGACAACCTTGCCTGGGGGTGGAGATGAGATATGGATGTCCAGGGAAAGGTGGGTATGGTCAGATATCAACAATGGTGGTCTACCTCTGGTGTGGAACAGTGAGTACCCACGTTGCAGATGGACAGGTGTAATATGTATTCGCCCATGTGGCTGTGGTGTGTGGTTCTGCCATAGCACATGGACCCACAAATTGTAGTGGCCGTAGGGTAAAGTGGTAGAGGCCTGAGTAGTCCTCACACACAATATGCCTGTACCTGATGTTAACAACTGGAATGGTGTATGTGAATACCTGCATATCCTGGCACTGTTCCCAGGGAAGCTAAGTGTGTGTCCTGGATGTGGGTGTGGTGTTCTGGACTGATTGTGTTGTGTGTTACAGGTCCTGTAGTCCCAAAGCATGGTATAGAACATAACCTGCCAGTGCGATGTGCATATCTGACCCTGACGTAGGTGGCTGCAAATGCATATATATGCTATCCCCCACCTGACAGGTAGTACTACATCTACATACCTCTGTAGAAATAAAGATGTCAGCACCCTATACATACTACAGGTGCAGAACTACCTGACAGGTAGTACTACATCTACATACCTCTGTAGAAATAAAGATGTCAGCACCCTATAAATACTACAGGTGCAGAACAAATGCCCAGTAATTTGGATAGTGCACTCTGCTAATGCGTCTCCCTCAAGTGTCATAATATAGTTAGGTAGGGGTTTGAATCCTGCAAATGCTCAGTGTGTGTGTGGGTGAGTGGGGTTTGTGTGTGTGAAAGGCTGTGAGAAGGAAATGTCCCTTTTGGCAACTGGGAAAACACACTACAGGATGCACATTCCCCTTTCTAAACACTGATGATGTCAGCACCCTATAAGTACAGCAGGAGAAGGGAAGCCTCCCAGTAATGCGAATAGCGCGCTCCCCTAATGCGTCCATCTCGAATGTCATAACATAGTTAGGTAGTGGTTTGAAGCCTGCAAATGGCAAGTGTGTGTGTTTGGATGAGGGGGGTTAGTGTGTGTGCAAATTTGTGTGAGGGAAATGTCCCTTTTGGCAACTGGGAGAACACACTACAGGATGCACACTCCCCTTTCTAAACACAGATGATGTCAGCACCCTATAAGTACAGCAGGAGAAGAGAAGCCTCCCAGTAATGTGAATAGCGCGATCTGCTAATGTGTCCATCTCGATTGTCATAACATAGTTAGGTAGTGGTTTGAATCCTGCAAATGGCAAGTGTGTGTGTTTGGATGAGGGGGGTTGGTGTGTGTGCAAATTTGTGTGAGGGAAATGTCCCTTTTGGCAACTGGGAGAACACACTACAGGATGCACACTCCCCTTTCTAAACACAGATGATGTCAGCACCCTATAAGTACAGCAGGAGAAGGGAAGCCTCCCAGTAATGTGAATAGCGCACTCTGCTAATGCGTCTCTCCTGAGTATCGTAATGTAGTTAGGTAGGAGTTTGAAACCTGTAAATGGCATGTGTGTGTGTTTAGATGTGGGGAGTATGTGTGTGTGCATTTCCGTATGAAAAACATGTTAGTTTTGGCAATCAGGAGATCACACTACCTGATGCACATTACCCTTTCAAAATACTGATGTTGTCAGCACCCTATAAGTACAGCCAGAGAAGAGGAACTATCTAGTAAACCGAATAGTGCACTTTGCTAATGTGTCTCTCTCACGTGTCATGACTTAGTTAGGTAGGGGAATGAATCCTGCAAATGTGCATGTGTGTGGGGGTAGTAGGGTGTGTGTAAATGCAAGTGTGAGAGAACAGATCCTTTTGGCAAATACTACAATACACCAGATGCTGCATACTCCCCCAGTAAACACAGGGGATGTCACCACACTATCAGCACAGCCAAACAGGGCTAGTTGGCTAGTAATGCCAATAGTGCGCTCTGCTACTGTGTCGATTACCATTGTCAGAGTACAGATAGGTATGTTTTGGTAACCCACAACTGCCACGTGTGGTTGTGTCACACAGTATGACCTTGTGTGGGTCTTTGTACATAACAATGCATGCCATTGCCTAAACCAGCAATGGCATTGCACACATGATGTATGTGTGTGACACATACACATAAATACCTGTGACCTGCTCTAGTTACCATGTCTGACACATGCCTCGAGTGGATAAATGGTATTTGCAATGTATACCAATATGACTGTGTCTTACTGTGCAGGGTCCGCACGTGGTATGTCTCTATACAGTGTGGGTGTATATGGTGAAATACCTACAGCAGGGGATACACATCTGGTCTGGGCCAGATAGTGTACATGTAGTCGATGTACAGGTGCTGCATGTTCCCACCTGTTGTGGTAGTGATAACATGTCATTCCACTGCAATTCAGTGACCACATGCTGTGAACCCTTCAACTAGTGTGTTGTAGCTACAGTAATGCTCACACACAATGTTTGGCTGGATGCAGTCCAGCCATATAAACACAGTTCTTGAGACTGTCATATTGCCAGTGTTGTTATGGAGGATAGGTGGTCTTCCTTTGTATGGGAGGGTTGTGTGTGCCAGGCTATGAACCAAATGGCAGTCCGACACACTGTTAGCTGCACATGATTAGGCCCTGATGCTTTGTGCTGTGCCAACAACCTGGAGGTGTGTGTATCTGTGGTACCTTGGGATACCACCCCCCTATCCATGTGTGTTACATGTGTAGGGGACGACAGGCATGGTATGGGGCATAACCTGCCAGTGATGGGTAACACCTGTGAGCCATGAATCATGAATCTGGTACTGCACAGACATTGCAGTTCACCATGCTGAGGGCAGTGTCTGGTGCATGCATCTTCCGGTGTACACTGCTGTTGTTGTGTAGCAGCACTGTTAGTGTCCTAACCTGTGTGATACCCACGGAGATGGCTATGTAAACCATGTCCTGCAGCATAAGGCAGTATGTGTGTACCAAGGAGCTTTGCCATTATACATCGGGCCATGGGTGTCACGTGCAAGATGACCCTTGCACATCATTGTGGCTTCCCTAGGATGTAAGCACATGTTGACAGCCAGTGGATACCCTATGAATGACAGTGGAGACTGAGCATAATGTAGACATACAACACCCTTCCCACATATAGTGGTAGAATACCTGGTGAGGGTATGTTGGCAACCGACATCAGGCTCATACTGGCCTGTGCCACATGCTGAGAGATCCATTCTATGTTCCCTATCATGTAGTCCAGGGAGGTATGTCTCAGGCAGCCATACTGGCATGGTCAATGAGTGAGTCATATGTGTCCATGCCTCTGACTGACCTGTATGCATGTGTTCTATGGTGGACCATAGTGCCCCTGAGGCATATCACAGTGACCTTCACCAGATACAGCCTGTTGAGCGGGACCCCAGTGCAGCAGACAAGACAGGTACCTGACACGTCTGTAGCAGGTGTGTTGTGTAGCCCTACAGGCTGTGAGTGTGTGGCACAGGGGATGTGCGTGCCATGTGTGGCATATGCTCTGTTCCGACGGAACATATGCCTGTGTGCCAGCTGCGGAGGTGTGTGATGCCCAGGCAGGATGCTATTCTGAGTCCCCACGTATGCCCCAGTGTGTTCAGCATGCTGTCAGTGTGTGTCAATATCTGACTTGTATTGTAGTCACTGTAATATATTTATTTATTTATTTATTTATTTATTTATCCTACATTTGTTTACCGGGATAGTCCAACTGGATTCATGTCCATTTCCAGGGGAGGCCCGTGGAGACAAGCTATGGGGGTAGCAGATACAGCATTACATAATACCAGCATTACATATTACAAACAGATTATTTACAGAGATTACATAAGTAAGCAAGTTAAATATGTTCCACAGGTTAATGTTAGTCCTGAGCACAAGTCAGGATTAAATTAAATTACACAGTAAAGTGGTTCAGAGATATTACACATTCGAGTTAGCCAGGCTTGATACATTGACATAGCCAGTTAAGTGATAAATGTTGTATGAGTCTAGTGTTAAATTGACCTAAGGTGGATAGTAGGGTAATATCAGCTGGAAGTGAGTTCCAGGATCTACTTACAGAGTTTGCAAAGAGAGAATCACTGGCTGTGTTATTAAACTTGCTAGTCTGAATTAGTAGTTTGTTAGAGGATCGAAGCAGTCTAGGATTATTATATGGGGTGATAATATTCGAAGTGCAGGAGTATTGTCTGGATTATAGAGGATTTTATAGGCCATAATCAGTTGGTTATACTGTATTAGGCTGGGTATTGCAAGCCAACCAAGCTGATTTAGATTGATGCAATGATGTGTCCTAAAAGGCAGCCCAGTGGCAAACCTGGCAATGTGGTTCTAGCAAATTGAGTGTTTGTTAAGGACAGTCTTGTTCAAATTCGAGAGTAGAGGGGATGCATACAGAAGGGTTGAAACAAGGTGTGAGCGAGCTATGGCACCTTTAGCTGGAGGGGCTAGGAAGGCTTTAATTCTGTAAAGTGACCCTAGTTTTCTATTGATGGCTTTGATAATTTGGTTAACATGTAGGTCACATTTGAGATTATTGTCTATGATGACACCTAATAGTTTAGTAGATGGGTCAGGGGAGATTATTGTGCCATCAGTTGATGTTATGGTAACGGTGAAAGCGGTAGACCTACGTGTTGGGGAAATAACAGCAGTTTAGTTTATTTGGGATTTGGGATCAGACGATGTTCAGAAAGCCAGTTTTCTATTGTATTAAAGGTGGTCTGGGTAGCTGACCATAACTCTACTGGAGATGTGGCTGAGCAGATCAGAGTAGAGTCTTCAGCATATTGGATACAGCTGACTTTTGGGATGACAGTATAAAGGTTGTTAATGAAGATGGAGAACAGCAAGGGCCCTAGTATAGAGCCTTGTGGTACTCTGAGGGTGTTAGGTAGAAGGTTAGAGAGTTTGTTCTGCCAGAGGCCAGCCTGCTGTCGACCATGCAGGTAGGATTGAAACCATTGGAAGGCTCCAGTATCTAGACAGTGTTTGCAGGGTGTGGAGTACAAGTTGGTGATCAACCATATCGTATGCCTTGGAAAGATCCAAAAAGAGGGCTGAGGATATATAATTAGTGTTGCAAGTATGGTTTATGGTGTTAGTAAAGGCTAGGAGGCCTGAAGTAGTGCTGTGATGAGGACGTAAGCCATGCTGAGTGTCTGTCATAATGCGATTTTGGATTAGGTGGTGCATGAATTGCCTATGACTAACGTTTCCATAATCTTTGCAAGTGGAGAGAGTATAGCTATTGGCCTATAATTGGAAAATTCAGTAGAGCTGCCTCCTTTGTAAAGTGGGATTACATATGACATTTTCCAGATGGTGGTAAATTTAGATTATACCATGGTTTGTTTGATTACCTTTGAGACGGGGTAAGCAATAGCATCATCTGATTTTGATAGGTACTCGGCAGGGAGTTGATCAGCAGAAAGTGTAGTGGGTTTCACTGTTTCAATCAAGGTACGGAGAAGTGAAGTGGTGACTGGTTGGCAGCTGAACACAAGTAGGTTTCTAGGGGTGCTACTTTCAGGACCAGCGGAGCTAGGAGGTAGATGGCTAGCTATGGCCTGGAATGTCTCAGTAGAGAACTGGTCAAAACTATCAGGAACTTCTTCAGGGGTATTATCAATAGTAGCAGCAGGGATTGGGGTTGACATTTGTCCAGGATGTAGTATATATGACATGCCACCTGACAGGGTATGGCATTACTGAGTTCAGAGAGCCCAGTCCCCAGATTGGCTGTGTGGTGGCATCCCACACATGTGTTGTACGTTCCTGGCCAAGGGTGATGGCTGACTGCATACATGTGGCAGCTGTGACATTGACACATGACTCACATAAACCACAACTGGACCATAGAGGCGATTCACAGGTTACCTTTGCACATGCTACCCTAGTAGTGTGATTGCCACGGTGAGTACCAACACATAGGGCCAATGGGGAACAACATACTGAAGGTGTGTATGTGTGGGTGTACCGCTACTGTTTCATAGCACTGACATATATGACTGCACACGTGGGTAAATGCCAGGTAAGACGTGTGCAATGTGTCACAGGCAACGTACATGCATACAGGACAGACAGTGATGTTCTGTCATGTGTAAAGTTGACATACGTATCATACGCTATGCAGATGTCACTAGAAGTCTACAGAAGCACTGTAACTCTGCATTGCAGGTGTAAGCAGTGTTCCAGGGAACCCCAAGCGAACATGCATGCAAACAAAGCTACAGTAAACAGGGCTGGAAGTAGTGCATTGTACAACATAGAAGGGGTAACAATAACAGTAAGTAACAATGCAAATATGTAGGCACTATCAACATGTACCCAGGAATACACAGGGCAGATGCCCATGGTAGAACTGATATTATGTCATAGTTATTTGTGATTTGGATAACATTGGTACTGCACACATATCTACATGCACGAACATCCACATGGCATAGTCGTTGTGGGCAACTTGACACCATTACTGTACATGTCCACCATTGCATATCACTACTTGCGTTAGCTTTCCCCCTGTGCTACCCATGTATGCGGCTATCTGTTGACAACCTTACCACCGGCATGCAATTATGTGCAGCTGTTATACTTTGGTATGTACTATGGGTGCAGATAACAATTCAGGACATTCATACAGTTACTGCAGCAGGCATGCTGGGATAAACACACAGTCATAGCAGCACACTGTACTGTTACCAACATGATACTAGTAATACACTTCTATGTAGTCATCCTGTGCATCAGCAACGTGTTTACCTGTTCCCGCAATGATGTTGGAGATTGCAGGAGGTGGCACAGTGTCATCATATGCACAGGGTGTGGATTAGGTATGCCTGAGTCAGCCACTGATACCACCAATTGACATGTGTCTGTATGTGTGTTGGTGAGGGGCAGCAGTACAGGGTGGGGCAGTGTTGGTGCAGTGTGTGCATGTATGTGGTCGCCCTAGGTGTTAACATTTCGCATGTGTGTATGCACGCACACAGTTCCACCTCATGGCTGCCATATACAGGGGTTTGTGGACAGCCACAGACTGCACCTGGCAGGCCATACAGATCAGTGTCTGTGTGCACGGACACGGTACCTGTGCCTGACAGGGGTGCTACGGACCGTATCCAGTACTAAGCCAGACTGGGTACTGTCATCAGAAGCGGGAGTGTGTTGACTGGGCACAAGTCCCTGTTGGGACTGTCCAGAGCCACGTGCATGTGGTCTCCTGGGGCGTTCCGATGACAGCAGAGACCCAGCATTGCTGGGGCTGCTGCTGGCACTATGGGGGCGTGCACGAGCCTGTTGTCGTCTGCGCCGACTGCCAGCTGCTGCTGCTGCTGGCATACGGCCACGTCAATGCCGCAAACGCCCACCATTGCTCTGGCTCATGGACATCTGGTTGCGGAACTGCTGTAATATGTCCCCACAACGTCTGTCTATGACATCGGTGAAGTTACGGATAGCATCCGCAATGTCACGCATACTGTCTGTCATGGCTGTGCGACATGCTCTCAACTCCCTCAGACCCTGTCTGGTGTACCTTTCCATACGTGACTGTGCCTGCATGACAGTCCGAAACATAGCTGAGGTTGAAAGACCTCTTTGGGCACATTGGCCAGAGGCAGTACGCCCACGGATGCTCCCACGAGAACCCATGGGCAACTGTCTGTGTGGTACCATCGGAGGACCCTGCCCATGGCTGCTGTGTGGGAACGCATGTGCCACAGGTACCACATTACCCTGGTCTATGCCCACTGTATTCTGTCCATCACCTAGGGACAATGGTGACAAAGGATGTACTGGCAGGATGACTGTGCACAATGATGGGGTTGACAGCTGTGTACTGTCAATTGGCTGACCAATGGCAGACCCTGAGACACCTTCCAGTACCATTACACAAATATCATCATTACCAGTAGCCGTGGCACAGGATTCAGGTTCCCTGCTGCAGGTCACCACAGCAGCCCCAGAACCTGTGGGAGGAAGACAGGAAACACAGTTTACAGTCTCCAGACATTGTTACCAGTGATGCACTTCTACACACATGCACACATGGACACATGCACACATGCACATGTGGACACAGGCACACATGCACACATGGACACAGGCACACATGCAGACATGCACACGTGGACATATGCACACAGGCACACATGCACACATGCACACGTGGACACATGCACACATGGACACATGCACACATGCACACATGGTCACATGCACACATGGGCACATGCACACATGCACACATGCACACACAGTCACATGTACACATGCACACATGTATGCATGCACACATGCACACGTGGACACAGGCACACATGCACACATGAACACATGCACACATGCACACGTGGACACAGGCACACATGCACACATGCACATGTGGACACAGGCACACCTGCAGACATGCACACATGGGCACAGGCCCACCTGCACACATGCACACATGCACACCCCGCAGTATACACACAGAGCACTACTGAGTTACACTACTGTTACTAGCATTATCAGGACTATTATAGGTTATGTTAAACACACTCACCAGCATGGATGGCCTGCCTTGCTGTAACCCTGGAGGGACCTGCAGAAATGATGAGATTAATGTCAGTGGGCACAACTGTGCCATTGATATTGCATATGATACAGTGTACAGAACAGTCAAGTGTACATATGGCATATTACCTGCACGCTCCATGTCGTGCTGCTGTGTGGAACCAGCCTCCATCATAATGCAGGTGTACTGCTGTTGGTGTTCCGGGGCTGGAGCCACAACACTTAGGAGTAGCCCCTCCAGTCTGGTGAGGGGGGGATGTGTGGCCACCCCAACTCCTGTGGCAACCTGTTGCCTGTGGATATCTGATGCACGCTGATGGACACTTCGGATTAAATCACTGCAGTGATGTCGTACCTGCTCATATGTCCTGTTATGTGTGCCAATATCATTTACCCTACGGACCAGGTCTTACCACAGTGCAGCCCTCTCCTGCTGATTCTGATTGGTGCGGGAAAACAGGATGTCATACTCCCGCACCAGGCTCTGGTGGATCTCCTCGTCTTCCGCCACAGAGTAGGCAGGGTTACGCTGATGCGCCATCTCCCTGGAAGAGAACACAAACAGGATATCAGCAGACCATGTCAGCAATATATGGCACACATACTATACATGATACTCATGTGTAGTGATATACTACTACTCCCATATGTTGCATGTGTGTGTGTCGTGGTGGATACACAGGTACATGGCCAGATATCCGTGCACAGCCAACACCTGTGCAATAATACCTGCCACATACCACACAACATAGTAGCATGCCCCATCGGTCAGCAGACACTGACAGGTGCAATGCACAACCTCACTCTGGGGGTTCATCCCAAGGTACTGTATGTGGGACACTGTCCACTACTGTGATGTGGACAAAAGTTACTCGGCCTGGATATACATATCCCACCACCCCCACCAGCACAGTAGACTACTTTGATATGTATGTGATTAGACAGTTATTCACTTGCTGGGACTGAGATGGTATCCATGCAGCACACTGGGCCAGTGGAAGCCACAAGCCACACTGCTGACCCCTTTGCAAATGCTTACCACAAACATGCCACAGATTGCATGGAACTTGCACACACATTTCTAACCCAGACCCTATGCACAAAGGTTAGACATCCTGTCCGGTGGACCCCAGACAGAGGCAGACTTTATAACAATAGCAGGACACTACTGCAGGACAGAGCACATTCACATTAAGGGAAGGCATCTGTGGTCAGCACTGGTACTATGCTACGGTCCATCATAACAACGGCCACAGCCTACTCTGGGAGGGAAATGGCCACAAACACTATGGATGACCACAAGGCCTTCTTCAGTTATGTTACACATATGGACCACATGCCTCAGATATGCTCTGTGTTAATACACACCTACTTAACATTCACCAAACACACGGATATTGGCAACAATCATGCAGACATATTCGGTGCACGTATCCCCCCTCCTTCTCCCCCACCAGTTGAAATATTTATCACAGCTGGATGTAACCTCCCTATCATCTCACATGTCCAGGTGAGGGCTGCCCTCATCAAAGAAGAACACACAGCATCACTGTGACCTCACGGTATCCCTGGATGTGTGCTACCTGCAGTCCGAGAGGACATACAACCGCATATAACACTGATAATTTATCTTGGCCGTACTACAGGATATGTACCTGGACAGTGGCATACAGCAACAGTGGTCCCACACCACTAAGGGGGCACCTCGACTGACCCTGGGAACTACCACATCATATGCATAACCGGCCTGGTCTGCTAAGCTATGGAATTATGCAGTATGGGATGCATATGCAGTGATATCGGGTACCTGCAGACACTTGTTCCCAGCCAGTGTGCCTTTGTGATGGGCTGATCCTGCCTGTTGAACCTGGCTGACCTTTCAAAGCAGTCACTACAGCCATTGCTGGGGCAACGCACAGACAACTGCTGCCAGGATCATAGCCTAAGACTGATTGACATGTAATGTATGGTCATCCCCTTTTGGTGGAACTACGTACACACAACATATCACATGGACATACCTATGGATACAGACCTATGACACATTTGGAGGGTTCACAGTATGCACACTATTAACCTGCTACTTTGCATTACCTGTGTTTGTCACAGCTGGTTGCGTTACCACTTCTTCCGCTTGCTGCTGCTACTGTCACTGCTGACAGCTTCAGGTGACAGAGTCACAGTGTATAATTTTTTTTTTTTTGCTCTCTCTCTCTCTCTCACTTCTCGCTCTCCCTCTGTCTGCTTCCAGACAGTGCAATGAATGTATTGCATGTGTGGGGTGTTAGTACTGGATGCTTTTGTAGGTATCTGCATAGGTCCATGTGATGGCCTCTGCACCAATTGTAAGCCAGCATTTGCTAATTGCATACAGCCAGTTGTGTACTGATTGCAGTTCTCACTGTGATTCCAGGTCAGTGCTATAAAAGGGTATGTGGGATAGGCGTTGCCCTTTCAGATTGTAAGGGCGGGGACCATGCTGGTATGCTGTGGACAGTGTTCTGTGAGTGTAAAGGTTAGTATCTCTCTCATGATTCAGGCTGTGTTGTATATTCACATTTCTCCATTCCTCTCTCATGTTCCCTGTAGCAAGTGTGTATGCACAATGACTCCTACAACTATATATAGATATATATTTATATATATATATATATATATATATATGTACATATACATACATTTATATATGTACTTTAACTGACATTATTATCTACAAGCTACCAACTAGCATGGCTGTTTCTGTTCACACACTACTATTATGGGAATCCAGTAGTTTTGACAGTAATTCTAAATGACATGCTTTGTGTACTACACATCCTCTATTCCCTTTACATTCATCCCTACTATTACATGTTATATTTATTTTAGCACAATGTTCTTGTAAAGAGTCATGGCTTAGTGGTAGGTCATACAGACTAGTGTTTCCAAGGTCCTGGGTTTGGGACTGACAGTGGGATTGTATTTTGCTTTTGAACTGAGTACAGGACCTGTCAATCAAAGTGACTAAGGCACTTTTCAGCAGTTGTAACCGGGTTAGCGCTGGTTTGCGCAGAGCTCACGCATGCGCACTGGCGGTTAGCTCTGTGCACACAAGCGCACACCCGCTTACAACCGCTTAACAGTGCTTACTCTGGCGCACACCCGTGCTATTTTTTTTGAAAGAAAAGAAAATGGGGAGACAGGAAAGTGGTGAAAGAGGGGTCACAAAGAGGGTAAGACAGTAGGGAAACAAGCTTGGGATTTGCAGGAGGGATGTAGGTAAGGCCCATAGCTGCCCATTTCTTCATCAGCAACAGCTGTGCATATGTATGTAATATGGTGTGACATTTGAAACCTTCCACCCCTGAGAGAGGTGTCAGGACAACAATAATACTTGTTGTGCAGCCAATTGTAATTGATAGTTTCCATGTCCAGCAGACATGTGTGCAGAATGGGCAGCTATGTATGGGGCGTAATATTTTTTTTTTTCAGGTGAGAGTGGTATGTCAGGTGAAGGAAGTCGGTACAGCTGGGGAGGTAGGTTGGGTAGTTAAACAGACAAGACAAACAAGACACATACAGGGGCAGTGTATGACACATGTGGGGGGGGGTTACACAATTGACGGGGACGGAGGTTTGGATATCCAGAGCCCATGAGCCCACAGATGGCAACAGTGGAACTGACATCCCCACCCATAGGCAGTTGCCACTGTTCCTTCACTGCCCAGGACGGGGCTGTGCTGGGGGCTGTGTAGGCTGGGCAACAGGCATGCCCGTTAGTTGCCCAACCCATGCCTCAAGCTGGCGTAGGGGCTCGAGAACAGAGTCCCGAATCTCCCTATGCACCACAGTCCGGACGCTAAGGAGGGTGAGTGGTGGTTCTCCTCCGGCCACACTTGCAGAGGGGGGCGAGCCCCATCCCCTGCAGTGCTTCCACCCACAGGTGGCACAGGGCCACCGGAGGAGGGTCCGGACTCGGCACTAGTGCCAGGTGTACTCGCCAGCTGAGGTGGGTCCGCTGGAACCCACCTTCCCTGTCATCCTATGTTTTACATTATGTCATGACAGTTTGGGTTAGTGACATATAATACCATTCACAATTAGTTGTAACAGCATGCATTAGTATTCCCATTAACCAAACACCCAGATATTCACACCATTGAACAGTGTGCATAACACATGCATAATTTGACCAGAAATACACAGTCCAACAACATGCAGGGTTAATTGATGGCAACAGGCCATCAGGTTTGGATGTATGAACAGGGCAGATGCATCAACGGACATGCAAATATATATGACCCAACAGGACAAACGTCCAGGGGTGTTCATTGTGATTGCACGTACCATTTTCACGTGGAATGGGTTATATGTGGTTATAGGGTGGGGTAAAGAAAATAATATTAACACCTTCGAATACCAATACATATGCTGTACATTTCTAATAGCTACAGTTATATACACACTACTGTTCTAACTACAGTTTCCTATATGATAACTATTTCAACTTGGTGATAGGACTGTTACTGCAACATCAATATACATTTTATTGTTCTTCATACACATTCATATCTAGCTTTGTTCAGCTACATCATTCTGCTACATTTGCTTTATATAGCTGTAGACAAGTGTGGATGTTTGGTATATCAGACAATCATCCTATCTGCATATTGCAGACTGAGAGCAACATATCCAGATTTTGGGATACACATTCCAGATGCAGCAACACTTTGAACAGATTTCGCTGTTTGGTTTTGATTCTCACATGCATTTCATTCTGTCTTGACTGCAGTATACTTTATTCAGGGGTTATTACTACTGTATTGCTGGATTCATGACACTTTCTCACACTCTCTCACTTGCTTTCATTTTACTATTCAGGATGGTACTTACTTCTAGGCTTTATTGACATGTTTTACCTGTAGTTATTGCAATCCTTTCCAGCAGTCTCACTTCTGTCCTGTTTCAGTATTTCAACAGGGATATATTTCACACATGTGATTTCATCATCTTCTGCAGCTATACCTTTCAGCCTGCTGCAGGTTGTGTACTATTTTCTTACAGGTAGGGCATTTTTATTTCAGAATATATGTCAGACAGTTTCATTTTTCGGTTTAACTTACAGGCTGAAACACACTTTTGTAATCAAGCAATACTTGCAGACACTTCCACACTGTGACTTGCACATTTTATTCCTTACTGACTACACTGCACTCTTTTGCTGACTGTCATACTTTTCTATTTCTTTACAGTTACTGGTAGTGGATTACTGACCTGCCTGGTGGCGCAACCGCACCAGCCTATCGGCATAGGCTCTGCGGTTCGCAGAACGGACACCTGCAGCTGTTATATAAATGAAGTAATATTGGAATACACATCTCCATAATATCAGCTAGTTTAATTTCTTACATACATAATTAAATGTAACTTACTCAGTAGTGGGGCGTTGGGTGTTTGCCGGGCCTCCTGGATCCAAAGGTTCAGTTGGTCCTGCTTGCGTCTCTTCAGGTCCGCATGATGGTGACGGACCTGCTCACCTGTCCTTGGAATCCCTGTGGCACTGGTGAGATCATGAGCCAACCGGTCCCACGCCTCGGCCCTGTATGCTCCCCAGAGGACCTGGCCCTGCATGAGTTGGGCCTCATGATTGTGGACTAGGAGCCAGACCATGTACCTGGACTCCTCAACACCCCACCTCTGTGCTCGAAAGCAACTACCCTCTCCTACTCCTGTCATTCTGCCTGCAGGTCAGTTCTACAACCGTTTATGCTGTGTATTCCCGCCTATGGGGCTTATATAGTCCGTTTTTCCCGCACATATCTGTGATTGGCCATTTTGGAATTGTATCAACTTCAGTAAACCTGCATTGTCATGCTCCAGTTTGTATTCATTCCTATATATTAGCTATTATTGCATTTATAGGCACTGCTGTCATGGCTTAGTGGTTCAGTACCTTGACTATGGTGTATAATATTCTGGGTTCGAACCTGGCCACTGCTTTTTATTTTTCATGACTGTCTAGACATGCTGAGGGGTGTGTCTGTGTAAAGGCAGTTTTGATACGGCTTGCTCAACGTTGCCCGTTGGTTAGCTTGTTTGCGCGCTGCACAGCTCCGTGCAAATGGGGTACGCTGCTTTAAGCCTCATTTGGCTATCAGCACGCATATTACGCTCAGCTCAGCTAGGAGCACATAGATTCAGCGTGTTAAACTACTGCTCAGCTAAGGGCACTCATTTTGCACCATTTAAACCACTGCTCACCTATGGGCAGATGCACTCACCCTGTTAAACTGTAGCTCAGCTATGGGCACATCTGGCATTTTTTATTCTTTTGTTACCTCACATTTCTTCAATATAAATGGGCTATTTCATTACATTTTACATAAAATGTGGTTTTATGTGTACATATTTGTCAGGGACTTGTTTCCTGCTTATTTTGCTGAAAATAAAAAAATGGTGTTGTGAGGGCTCGAACCATGAATGCAGGCTCTTCAGCCAACATCTCTACCGCTATGCTATTGCTTCATGGCTTATTTTGCATATTTAGTTCTTATATGCTTTCCCACTGACTGCTAACTGTAGCTGTGCTACGGGCACGCCCGTGCAAATGAGCGAACTCACAGTTAAACATTTTTACAATTTAAAAAAATATAAAACATGTTTATTTATATGTTTTCTGTTCATAGACTGTGGGGGCATGTGTTGTGTTCTGTTTATTCACATTTCCGTGGACTCTGTCGTGGGTGTTTACTTTGGGAACTTTTCCTCTTCTGGGGGCGTGTCCGCTTACAGGGCTCGGCCTACGGACACGCCCCCTACTGTCTTACATGGACCGTGTTAGCCTTAAGTGTGATTCAGCATGCTCTCATGAATATGCAGAGCATGCTGACATCACTCCGTTTAACTGCAGCCTCCGTGTATGAGTTATAACTCTTACACGGAGGCTTCGTGAATCCTGCCCATAGTTTTCTAGTGAAACAATGAGGACAGAAGTTATTAATAAAATTTTGAGTTTCTAACTTCACATTCCTTACGAAATGTATCCTAATGGAAGCCCTGTTGTAGTATTTGTATAAGTATATAAAAACAATATTTAAACCCTTTCCCCCGATTTCACACATTTGTCCTGCCTTTATTTTACCTTTGTCAAGAATTCTTGAATAAAAATTTGACAGGTGCTGGGGAGAGTTGTGGGAATATTAAATGTTCAGACGTTTTTGCCTGATATTTAGTCTGCCTCTCTTAAAATGCGGTTTTCTTACAAAAACTGATGACTGAAGTCACTAAATAATGACACTTGAGTTTCAATCTTCATACCCTTCACAAAATGCATGCTAATGTAAAATCTGTTGTTGTAGCATTTTTATAAGTTTATAAAAGCAATATTTAAAACCTTTTCCTGATTGTACGGCTTTGTCCTGACATTATTTTTGTCTTTGTCCTGAATTATTGTACTAAGAAGCTGATAGCTGTTGTGTGTGTGCATGCGTGTGTGTGTGTGTGTGTGCTAGGTGCTGTGAGAGTATTGTAGAATGTCCAGATTTTTGCCTGATATTTCTTGTCTGCCCTCATAATAAAGTGTGGTTTTCTAGCATAACTGAATAACAACATAATTTCAGACTTCATAACCTTCACAAAATGAATACTGAAGAAAAACTTATTCTAGCATCATTTTATAAGAGCAATATTTAAAATCTTTCTCCTTTTATTCATTTGACCTATTATTATTTGAAGCTTTGTCCAGAGTTCCTGTGGTAAAATGTCTGTGTTCTTGCATGAATTGTTGCTCTGCAGTACACAGAAAAGCATACCTCCCAACTGTTTCATATTTTGCCTCATATTTTTGCCTTTTCCCATTTTACAGTTTAATTTTAGGGGGTGATAAATCACAAAGGATAACAGTCATTCAATGCCAGACATAAATGTTTCATGCTCCTTATCCAGAAACGGCATGTTTGTGCAAGACCTGAACCATATAGTTTAGTGAATCTGGATAATATTTAACAACATCCCTCATTCTTGAGCCTAGAAGTTGAGCAGTATGTAGGAAAGGTACCTTAAGCACTCCAGAATGTCCAAATTAATACCTCATACCTGTGTTTTTTACCCTTGTGACTTGGTTTTGTTGTGGATAGGACTGTGTTTCAGACTTCATATCCTTCAGCTAATTCAAGATGGGTTATTCTACTAATGCATTCCACAATTTCTGCCTGTTTGTGGGATGAAAGAGGGAAAAGTATCAGAGGATGTTCTATGTTTACATTTTTTTGGTTTGCTGCCTCATATTTTTGGTCTGCTTCAGTTTCAAACTTGATATAGTTCATAAAATGCATGTTAATGCAATAACCTGCTATATCAAGCTTGTATGATAAATATTTTAAATCTCAATGTGTGTGTGTGTGTGTGTGCGTGTGTGTGTGTGTGTGTGTGTGTGTGTACGTGCTAAGGGGAGGCTTGGTGAAGATGGGCATCTTGAGACAATGTAGCAATTGTCTCACGTTTACCATCACTTACTTAATCCTTAAAGAAACAAGACTATGCAAAATGTGCCAACTAACATACCAAAATCAACTTAATTGAGCCTCAAGGTACTACTTCAATGCCAGGAGCCTAAATAAATAACTACACTCCCTCCAAGCCCTCTGCACATTCAATAGACATCTGTGCAGTTAGAGAGACATGGTTTAAAGCATCATAGGGAACCCTGGAAATGCATGGTCTCACTGCCTTCCAAACATTTAGACCAGTAGCTGTATAGACAAGGGCTAATGGTGGAGGTGTCATGATAAATAGCAATAACAAGCATACCTCTATGCTGGTCAAACAGGATAATGTACTGGGGTTCCTCCATATGCAAATCACCACAGATAAAAATAACGTACAAAATCCTAGTCAGCTATGGGTCGCCCTCTATGTTCCAAGAAGCTCACAATGTATACCTACTGGAGACATCTTCCATCAAGCCTAACACCATTACCCCTCAATAGATTGGTGATCCTACAGCATCTCATATCAATAGGGGCAGAGATTCCTGAACTTTGCAAATATAAATATTTGTGATGAATAGTAAACACGTACACTAGATGCTCCAACATGCTGGACCTTGGACTCACAAATATGGAATAATGTTGTACCTTCTCCCTGGTAAGATCTGACCATAAAGCTACCTCCTTCAAAGTCACAATCACCTCAGTAGCTCTAGTAAAACCATTAACAGTTGGGAACTATTACAAGGTAAATTACCTTTTATAAAGTGATGGTTTGTCAAAATTTAGTGCCCCTCCAAACCCTGAGAGCAAAGCAGCCTACACTGAATTGATTTCAGAAGCTCTGTACAACCAATTCAATGGGTGCAATAGAGGCTGATGCATGTACTAGAATTAAGCCCAGAACTACCCCCAGAAACAAACCATTCTAGTGGTATCCCAAATTAACCAGGATATGTAACAAAGGGAAAAAAAGATATGGGAAAAATTAGGAAGGGTAATTACCATAAAGTTAAAAACTTTCTCGTCAAACTAAATCATCAACTCAAAGGGATAATTAGGTCAAAGAAAGGCAACTTTGAGGTTGAGATAGCCACCTTCCATTAGGATGAGAACCTTAAGGCCTTCTTCAGCTATGTCCAAAATCTCAAGGGCAGTACACTGCAATATGCTGAACTGGTGGGTAATAGTGTCACATTCACAGAGCTTGGCAATATAGTGAACTTGTTGCTGACAAATTCAATTCCAACTTTACTCCCCTCTCACCTCCCAAACATCCTCCAATGAATACTGTCAAACATAAGCCCTCTGACTATAACTATGGGGTATGTACTGGCTAAGCTTGGTAAAGGCAAGAACATAGCTTCAATGGACCCTGATAACATACTGGCATGCCTCCCGAATAGTCTAAAATATGACTTATGAGGGCCCATGAAGTCACTATTTAACTATAAATCTTAAAACAAGCTTTGTGTCACATGAATGGACAACTGTAATGGTCACCCCCTTTCAAAAGAGAGGACCTTCATCAGATCCTGGAAAATACAGACCCATTAGTCAGACTAGTCTCATTGGAAAAGTTGTGGAAAGAATTATCATGGATACATCCAGACACTGGATCCATCTCAGTTTGGCTTTATCAAAGGAAAGTCATGCTTACTAAATCTGGTGGACGTCTTTGAATAGTACTACCTAGATCTGGCTAAAGCATTTGATACAGTACCCCAATTGGACATTGTCAACAAACTTATGGGACTAGGTATAAACCCCTTTATAATGTGCTGGATAGCTAGCTGGCTTATGGATTTGACCTAAGATGTTAGAATCAGTGAGACCACCTTCACAAAGAGGCTGGTCACCAGTGAAGTCCCTCAGGACTTTGTGCCACTCCTCTTTGGAATCTACTTCCTGGAAGTCAAAGCCAATGTCAAAGGCCTCTGGCTGACCAAGTTTGCAGATGATTGCAAATTGGGATAAGTCAGTGAATCCTCCCCAAGATGTGAACACCATTCAGGAAGGTCTAACACGGAGAAACACTTGGTGCCAAAGCCAGGGCTTAAAACTCAATGGCAACAAATGCATTATAGTATCGTTTGGAAAGTTAGCAACCTTGCATAGCTACAGCATCAAAAAATATCCCTAAAAGTTGATTTACTAGTCACAGATCTGTAAATTCATGTAGATAGTAACCTAGCCTTTGACCAACACATTTACAAGGTAGTAAGAAAATACTTCTACGCTGCCAAACTTATAAGTAAGGGCATGGCATCCAGTGTCAGAGAGGTCATCATACCACTGTACTCAGCCCTCATCAGACCCATCATAGGGTATAATACCCCCTTTGGTACGTAGCTGACCAGAAATATGCAACAATTGCAACATCTACAAATGTTATTTACAAAATGAATACATAGAGTAAACACAATATTCTATGCTGATCGTCTCAAAGCCCTGACTCCTTACTCAGCGTCATACAAAGTTCTGAGAGGTGATCTTTGCCTCGTGTACAAGGCATTACTTTTTTGATGAACTTTTTCCACATCTGCAAATCAAACAGCATCAAAGCTACTAAATCAAAAAGACCTAAATTTTGCTTGGGCCATAAATAAGACAAGTCATGTTTCTCAGAGAATTCACATTTTCTGAAGCAGGCTCCCCATCCATGAGAAGCAGAGTTCCTCCCTAACCTTATTTATGCACAACTTGGACCAATGGATGGGTATTCAGAAACTCACTTCTGGTCTTGTGTCTATGTCTCTGATGGACAGATGCAGTTAGTAAATGACCGCATATATAGATTAAATTTGAGGGTCACATTTGGGTTACACAGCTATGCTTATAAGGGTTCTAGTGGTCATTAGCCTAGTATAAACCTATGAACCAATGTCACTGGTAGTGGGTTAAGGCGTTGGTTTCCAGTTTGAGATTACAGTCAAGACACTTGTTGTTTATGCTGATTAATTGCCTGGTCTGGGGTTTGCATGTCATGTTTTATGGTGTGAGGCACCACAGAGTTGAGTGTTTGCCTCGGTGGGTCTATCAAGTAAATCTGATGGGTAGCATCCCATTATTGTCACATAGGAGCTTATTTTGTTGCATGCTGATTGTATGGATCTAATCTGGCAAATGTACTCTTATAGGTTCATAGGTTCATAGGTTCATACTAGGCTATCTGCCCGAGGGCATTTACAAGCCTAGCCCATTGTTTTGTGGCTTACGCCACCCCTTTAGTATGGGGAACTATACCCATTATTTTGCTGTGCCTCTGTCGAGCAGTGACACTGAGGTAATCCCTGGGGTATATCTGCGATCTCCCATCCATTGGTCAAGATTTCTCTTGAACAAGGCCAGCGAGGTGCTCTGCCTCACATGTACCGGGATTTTGTTCCACAGCATAGGAGTCTTTGGGTGATGAATCTATCCTCCAGCACGTCCTATTAATAGCCGTGTCGAGGTTTAAGTCTCCGCCCTTGTGGCTCTGATGGATCTAGATTTTTGAGGTGAAGCATATTCATCAAATCTGGGTTTGACATGGCCTTGTATGTTAGGCAAAGGTCACCTCTGAGCAAGCGGTAAGTGACTGAATAGAGCTGGAGTTCTTTCAGTCGGGCAGCATAGGACAGATTTTGAGACCCTTTATCCTTTTGGTGAGGAACTTTTGTGGCCTCTCCAGCTGCTGCAAGTGTCGGGTCAGATACATTCCGAATGGGGCATTGTACTCAATCATTGGTCTGATGAGTGATGAGTAAAGGGAGACTATGACCTCCTTGATCTAGATGAGAATCCCTTCATGATAAGGTGGGCAATGTAGAAGGTCTTCCTAACTACTTTAGCTGCATGGGTGTCGAATGACAGACTACTATCAACCTGGGTCCCCAGGTCCCTGATAACTTCTTCTGTGCTCAGTGGATTGCCACCTATTTGGTAGCTAGGGGTAACCTTGTTTTTCCCGAAGGGTATGACTATGCATTTTTTGGCATTTAACTTTAGGCCATGGCTCTGGTACCAGTTATCCGTTTCTGTGAGACCCTTCTGAAGGATATCTGTGTCAGATGTGTTTTCTACTATGGCGCCCAGTTTGCAGTCATCTGCAAACTTTGTCAGCCATAACCCTCCTGTGTTTGGGTGGGCTTCAATGTCAGACTCAGAAGATTCTGTGAGATCTTCTAAACTTGCACATATTAACATACTTATTTCCTTGGTAGTGGCAGTAGGGTCATATGGGCCTGCTTATGGTGCAGCTGCAGAGTGGACAAGTGAATAAGTATTCTGAATACTTTCTTAGAATAAGTGCTCAGAATAATTTCTCAGAAAAAGTATTCAGAATGATAATCTGTTAAAGTTTGTTGCCTCATACACTCGTGTTTGCTGAGTAGGTATGGTGGGGTCCACATGAATCAAGCATGATTAGAGTTAGAATTCATGGCCTGTGCTTTAGTGAATGGTATGAGTGACACTGATACCTTGTGTTGCAGCAAAAGAGGCTGAACACAATATATATGGCCTTGAGACGTGTTGGTACTACCATATTTTAAGGTAGATCAGGACATGCTTTTTACCAGTTTTATGACAAAAAGGCCTGGTATCTATCTGAACATGTAGTAATTCTACTTTACTTTCATTTCCACTTAGAAATGAAGTGCACATATTTGTCATGAGCAGTAAAAAGAAATCTGCAGCAGCACAGCAGTAAAAATGCAAAAAGACAGCTGGTTTGCATTAGGAATTTTTTTTTCTATCAATCATACAAGGGAGATTCAGCAAAAGATCCTGCAATACAAGTTACCAACTGTGATCCCAGTACCCTTACCATGAAAGTTGTCCACTCTTCAGCTGCACCATAAGCAGGCCCATATGACCCTACTGCCACTACCAAGGAAATAAGTATGTTAATATGTGCAAGTTTAGAAGATCTCACAGAATCTTCTGAGTCTGACATTGAAGCAGCCCATATCTCTGTACCAGATGTGTATTGTGTCCTGCAGAAAGCGTCAGGTGTCTGATCTGAGAACATAGAAACTTGGGCAGGTGTTTGGTGCAGCTGCTGTCCAGCATAGACCTGTGCAAATGATGTTGCCTCAATTCCCAGTCAAAGAGCAGACACAAAGCATCTGTGAACTATTTCCACATACTGCCTAATGGACATAGAGAGCAGAGCATACTAGTTTGATGTATTCTGTCCCAAAAGACACATGGTTTGTTTTCTATGCAAGTTATTTGGACATTTTAACTACTTTCTACATTCATGTGGTTACAGAGCATAAAGAGAGAGAGATGTCCAGACCTTTAAACTGCAGCATTCATGTTCTAGTTGAAGGAGCTGGACAATAGACAAAAGAGGATGGAGATGATGGATGATAGGAGACAAGCAGTGGTTAAAAATGAAATAACTCACTGGAGTGATGTGTTAGAACACATTATAGCTATTGTCCAATAGCTGAAGGAACAGAAAATGGCATTCTGTGGTACCCTGTACACCCAAAGCAATGGCGATTTCTTAGGCCAAGTATAGCTTTTGTCACAATTTGATTCATCATGGTTAAACATTTATGTCATATCCAGAATAAAGAATTGATGGAGCATTACAATGGAAAGGGCGTAAAGAACAAAATTATCCAGTTAATCCAAAATGCTACTTTGAGGACCATTATAGGTAAGGTGGAGGATGCCAGGTACTTTTCTGTGATTCTTGACTGCACTTCAGACATCAGAAATCAGGAACAAATGACTGCTGTGAACTGTTATGTGGATGCTTCAAGGACTGCAGCTGCATATGAGGAACACTTTTTGGGATATGTGCCTATGAGTCATAAGACAGGAGCAGGGCTCACAGATGCAGTTCTTCAGACTCTGCAACATCATTAGCTAGATGTCAATGACTGTTCAGTGCAAGGACATGACAATGGCGGCAATATGAAAGGGAAACAAGCAGCTCTGGATAAAACAGCTGAATTCAAGGGCATTTTATGTGCCATGTACCAACCACAGTTTACATTTTATAGTTAGTGATGAAGCACATTGATCAGTGAAGGCAGTATTTCTTTGGATGTCTGTAGAACATTTACATAGTGCTCAGTATCAACCACCCAATGGCACATCTTAAAAAGACACATAAATATCAGTTTGAAGCCACTGTCAGAGACTCGCTGGGAATGCTGGATAGACTCTGTCAAAGAGTAATGGTTTCAGTTGAAGAGAGTTGTAAAAACTACAAGACAAACTTAGCCAAACTAGTGTTTTTAATGTGTGATACTTTAAACCTACTATAATGGAGGCCCATGGAATACTGTACACACAAATGACTCCTTAACAATACCAAATCTTTGTGGATACATCCCATGTGCTGACGAGGTTAGTGGGGTTTGACTTTGTTGGCCAGAATATATCCGCAAAGACATAAAAAGTAAAAGTAAAAAGTCATGGACATTCAGAAGCCATATAGTTGAAACACTTGATGTCCTTAAAAGGTCATTTGCATATGTCCCTTGGACCTCTATTACAAACTAATTGATTTGTCCATGTGACCATTTTACTTTTTGGTTTGGATGTTAGTTGGGATATTTTGTAGATACCTTAATAGTTATGGACACCAGCTGTGTGCAAAGACCCTCTGTTTCTAAAGTATAGCCAAACAGTCCACTTATACTGTGCTGATGAGGTCATAAAAAGGCTGTCCACAGCTAGTGGGGTTTGGATTTATTGGCATAAATGTATCCAGAAAAACTTAAAAGTAAAAAGTCATAGACATTCAGAAGCCATATAGCTGAAACACTTGATGTCCTTATTGAGTCATTTGCATATACCCCCATGGGCCTCTTTTACCGAAGGGAGCTGTGGAAGCATTACAGGAGATAGATTAAGTTTTATGGACAAGTATCACAGCAACATATCAACAGGTAAAGGGATTGTGCTCAGAATTTATGTCATACCATTTTATTGTATATTTAGTGGTTTGGTATGACATGCTGACAGAGGTATATCATGCAAGCAAAACACAGCATAGTCCATTAACTGATATTTCTATGTCTGTCAAAGTACTGGCTACAACTATGGACATATTGAGAATTTACGGAGATAAGATTTCAATGTGCCT